>NC_142929.1:187865564-187885564 GCF_046866305.1 Octopus bimaculoides | reverse complement strand
ACACACACACACACACACACACACACATACATACATACATACATATATATATATATATATATATATATATATATATATATATATATATGACGGGCTTCTTTCAGTTTCCGTCTACCAAATCCATTCACAAGACTTTGGTCAGTCCGAGGCTATAGTAGCAGACACTTACCCAAGGTGCCACGCAGTGGGACTGAACCCGGAACCGTGTGGTTGGTAAGCAAGCTACTTACCACACAGCCGCTCCTGCGCCTACGTATTTGACTTCAGCGGGATTTGAACTCAGAACACAAACGCCAGAAGAATTGCTGCTCAGCCTTTCTTCCACGCTCTAGCATTCTGCCAGCTTGCTGCCCCTTGATTTTCATTCAGGTCTTTGTAGTAGAGACTGTTATTTTCAGCTCATCAAACTGCTTCTTTATGATTCCACTATTCTACTAACACTCTTGAGCCAATACTCCATCATATAAATCACCTATTTATACATGAGTATACATAATCCTTTCTACTATAGGCACAAGGCCTGAAATTTTGAGGGAAGGGGATCAGTCGATTAGATCGACCCCAGTATTACACACACACACACACACACACACACACACACACACACACACACACACACACATATATATATATAATACAAAATTGAACAAGAACGCAAAACATCCAGACAGGTGATACAAAAAACGGACAACAAAACATCCAGATAGACGATACAAAAAAAACAAGGACGGGTCATTCGGAGTTTTCTTTCTTCAGTCGAGTTCCAGATTATCTTTGCAATTTCGGCTGGTTATACTCGAGATTGCTCCAATCTGGCCAGCCCCAAGGAAAAACTAAGCTAAGAGCATTAGATTCTTTGGAAGAAAGCAGCGAATGTATACAAAAACAAGGACGGATAAAAAAACGGAGAATGTTACACAAATACAAATAACAGGACATAACAACAGGTGTCTTTCGACTAAGGACGAATTAAATTAAGCTGGCGTGTGTGAAAATAAAGCCTCACGGCAGGGGTACTTGCTCTCTCTCTCTCTCTCTCTCTCTCTCTCTATATATATATATATATATATATATATATATATATATATATATATATATACGATGTGCTGCGCGTGAAACAACTCGTGAAGCCAAGTGCACCCGTGCTGGTGGCACGTAAAGAATCAACTTTTGAACATTGGGTCTCACGGAGGCAAAGTGACTAAGTTCCTCTCGAGCGTTGGGGTTGATGGAAGGTAAGTGGCTGAGTTCCTTTCGAGCGTTGGGCCCCACGGAGGCAAAGACCAAGACCTTTGGCATTATGTCGTGCTTGAGAAAAAGACCCATCAAGCTGAGCAAAATCGGAGTCGTGGCAATACCAGTGTCACACAAATTGGCACCCGTGCCAGTGACACGTAAACGCACCCCGGTATTACGCAAATGGCCCCCGTGCCAGTGGCACGTAAAAGCATCCATTACACTCTCGGAGTGGTTGGTGTTAGGAAGGGCATCCAGCCGTAGAAAACCATGCTAAATCAGACCGGAGTCTGGTGTAGCCTTCCAGTTTACCAGCCCTGGTCAAACCGTCCAACCCATGCCAGTATGGACAACAGACGTTAAATGATGATGATGATACATATATGTATATATTTGTACGTGTATGAGTTCCCCCACATATGACTGTGTTTGTCCCCCAACCATCGCTTGTCCCTCGTAATTGAGCGGTTCGACAAAATGGGCCGATAGACTAAGTACTAGGCTGACAAAGAATAAATCCTGGGGCCGATTTCTTCGACTAACGCCCTTTAAAGCGGTGCTCCAGCAGTGCCGCAGTCAAATGGCTGAAACAAAGAAAAAGAATAAAAAAGAAAATAAGCAGCCTGCAACCCCCACTTTTTAAAAAAATTCTTTCCAATCTCCCTGCTGTGAGAAACATTGTATTGCAGGAGTATTTAAATCGACATTTCACTGGAACTTTGTTTGGTCGACACCGCAAGTTGACTATGGTGCTATTAGAACTCGCAACTCGATGCGTCACTAACAGGTCCTGCCAATCCACTGATTTAGACTGGCGAAGCATGTTGTCTAATACACTGCAAATTCTGATCCCTAATGTATGTTTTATAAGACGAATTAATTTCCGTTGTTTGTATCGGACCCAACATGCCAAAACTACATCGGCACTCATTATTTACATTATGAAGTTATTCGAATTGCTAGAAATAACAGCCAAATCTCTCTTAGAACGTTTGACTATTACTAAAAGAGTAAAAGGGGCTAATGCACTTTCATATCTCCCCTTGAAAAATGTATTTTATTTTGAAATTTTTTTTTCGGAGATTACGAATAATGCAAAAAAAAAAAAAATTTTTGAGCCCCGCCCCATTTAAAATTTTGAACTTTTTTGAAATTTTTTCCCCCGTTATGTTTTAGATAACGGAGATTTCGAATATCAAGAGACCACCTTTTCAAAATTTTAAATTCAATAAGCATATAGATATGTGTATAAAGAGATAAATATGAATGTCTTTCTGGGAAAATAAACAATAGTAACACCGTCTTATAGGACCGTCACATTAAGTTGACAAATGTATTTTAATTTGAGCCCCTTATTAAACTTTATAACATTAATTATTAAACATTAATGTTTGTTTCTCATGAAATGGTGTATATTTAACTTATATTAAATTATTATTTACGATTATTTAAGGCAAACACAATTAAAACGCAAATTCTCTTCACTTTAATGTTTTTGTCTGTATTTAATTTCGATTTGCACATGTTTGTCAATTCGATACAATTTCTTTAAAGTAAACTAAATCAAAAATTGAAATGGGTGGAGAGGTTGAGGGAGGGGTGAACTTTTAAAAAAATTCTTTTTTTTTTGTTGCATATTTGTAATCTCCGACGTTTAAAACGTAGGAATCCGAAATAATTAAAATAAAATAAAATAAAAAGAAAGAAAATGCATTTTTTTCAAGGCGAGGTGCGAAACTGCATTACCTCCAAATAAAAACCCAAAAGGAGATATTAGACAACGTAATTTATTTGTTTATACGTTAAAAAAAGTGTTTGGACGGAAATGTTTTCGATCAAGGAACTTTTCTCGCTCGAGTTAATGGCCTCAGAAATAATGAAAGTTAACCACTTGTTTTCGTGGAAAAAAGGTTCATCTGACAACATGCTTCCTATTTTGTTTTTCGAAATACTTTCTAAATTAGCTTTTATTGGAAATCAACATCAATTTACTTACTAGAGAAAAATGCGTCACTAACAGGTCCTGCCAATCCACTGATTTAGACTGGCGAAGCATGTTGTCTAATACACTGCAAATTCTGATCCCTAATGTCTGTTTTATAAGACGAATTAATTTCCGTTGTTTGTATCGGACCCAACATGCCAAAACTACATCGGCACTCATTATTTACATTATGAAGTTATTCGAATTGCTAGAAATAACAGCCAAATCTCTCTTAGAACGTTTGACTATTACTAAAAGAGTAAAAGGGGCTAATGCACTTTCATATCTCCCCTTGAAAAATGTATTTTATTTTGAAAATTTTTTTTCGGAGATTACGAATAATGCAAAAAAAAAAAAAATTTTTGAGCCCCGCCCCATTTAAAATTTTGAACTTTTTTGAAATTTTTTCCCCCGTTATGTTTTAGATAACGGAGATTTCGAATATCAAGAGACCACCTTTTCAAAATTTTAAATTCAATAAGCATATAGATATGTGTATAAAGAGATAAATATGAATGTCTTTCTGGGAAAATAAACAATAGTAACACCGTCTTATAGGACCGTCACATTAAGTTGACAAATGTATTTTAATTTGAGCCCCTTATTAAACTTTATAACATTAATTATTAAACATTAATGTTTGTTTCTCATGAAATGGTGTATATTTAACTTATATTAAATTATTATTTACGATTATTTAAGGCAAACACAATTAAAACGCAAATTCTCTTCACTTTAATGTTTTTGTCTGTATTTAATTTCGATTTGCACATGTTTGTCAATTCGATACAATTTCTTTAAAGTAAACTAAATCAAAAATTGAAATGGGTGGAGAGGTTGAGGGAGGGGTGAACTTTTAAAAAAATTCTTTTTTTTTTGTTGCATATTTGTAATCTCCGACGTTTAAAACGTAGGAATCCGAAATAATTAAAATAAAATAAAATAAAAAGAAAGAAAATGCATTTTTTTCAAGGCGAGGTGCGAAACTGCATTACCTCCAAATAAAAACCCAAAAGGAGATATTAGACAACGTAATTTATTTGTTTATACGTTAAAAAAAGTGTTTGGACGGAAATGTTTTCGATCAAGGAACTTTTCTCGCTCGAGTTAATGGCCTCAGAAATAATGAAAGTTAACCACTTGTTTTCGTGGAAAAAAGGTTCATCTGACAACATGCTTCCTATTTTGTTTTTCGAAATACTTTCTAAATTAGCTTTTATTGGAAATCAACATCAATTTACTTACTAGAGAAAAATAGCGATAGGGGCGAAGTTGGAACAATGTGCTTGACAAGCTGATAAGCGTACTTGCATTATAGAGGTCACAAATAAATAAAATTTAAGAAAAAATAAAAAACTTCTAAGCTGTACTAAACCTATACCCTCCTCCCTTTCGTCTCTATATAAATACGACAACCTAATTTTGCCGTCAGTCCTGGTTACTTTAGCTAGCACGATGTCGACGAAGGAAATCTCCAATATTATTCTGAAGAAAAGCAGTGGTGGTAGATTATCCAATCGTGAAATTCAATTATTTGTCAACGATCTTTTAACTGAAAACTATGTGACAAAGGCACAAATAGGTAAGAGATCTGTTCATTCCTAACCGTTAACAAGTTTACTGTTTCTAAATTTTAATTTTAAAATTTCAGGACTTTAAACTAGTTAGGGGAGAAAAACAAAAACAAAAGATATATAAGCAATGTTAAATCTCTGAACGAGGTATTAACAGTAACTGCACGACAAGGTGAAGTATATTTACCACTTAAATGTGGCTGACCCCTAAGGGTGGATGTTACTGTTGCTTTTAACCCCAGGAGAACATCTCCTCCAGCTGGCTATTGACACACATCTGTGTGATATATACTTTTTCCTTTTGTTTATTTATTTTTTGGGGGTACCTCAACAGTGGTTTGTAGGTTTCTATCGCAACCGTGACGAAAGGAAGATTTGGCTGTTGTTTCTAGCATATACCATGGCCTTCTTTCTTTCTCACTCTGACAAGTATTGCTGTTTTGAACGTTTTCGCCTCGTTAATAGCATAAGCTCATGCTATTAAGAAAAGATTTTTGAAAATCTATGATTTTTATCAACACTAGAGCTTACCAATCAATGGGATACGTTAGAAACAACAGCCAAATGTATCTCAAATCACACACCTTTTTGTCTGAAAAATATTTACTTTTTTTTTTTTTACCAAAAAGGGTTCTCCTATAGTTTTTAAGAGTGTAGTGCCCCCCAAAATCATCGTGTGTTGTGCCCACAAAATCAACCAAAATTGGTCCAGCGAGGGGAAGATGTGTGTGAGTGAAGGGTAAAGGAAAAACAAATTTTCTTTTGCTAAAAAGATAGTCCAGAGCATTTCCAACGGCAATCTCTTTTACTCTTTACTCTTTTACTTGTTTCAGTCATTTGACTGCGGCCATGCTGGAGCACCGCCTTTTTTTTTTAGTCGAGCAAATCGACCCCAGGACTTATTCTTTGGAAGCCTAGTACTTATTCTATCGGTCTCTTTTGCAGAACCTCTAAGTTACGGGGATATAAACACCAGCATCTGTTGTCAAGCGATGTTGGAGAGACAACACAAACATATACACACACACATACATATATATATATATATGTATATATATATATATATATATATATATATATATATATATATAACAATATATGAGTATATGCATATATATGTACATGTATGTACATACCTTCATCTACATGTACATATAGATACATAACTGGGTACATGACGTGGCAAAAGAACATGGACAAAATGATAAACAAGGTATAACAAACAAGCAAGCCACATAGAAACATCTCCTTCATCAGCTGCCACCATTAAAACACCGGCGTTTCAAAGAATTAAGGCAGTACGCATCGTTGAAATGGTTCTTCCCACGAACACAAATTAAATTTTTTCGTGGAGGGTAGTGGCGGACGGAAAACAAGACAGGAAAACGAAATGGTGAATAAACAAACAAGCAAAAAGGCTGTACAGCCAGACGTGAAGTGTGTATGTATTGAAAGCTGTGAAGCACGAACAGGAGGGGCAAAGAAGTCCGTGCGAGCTTGGGGAGTCCAAGAACGAATATATATATATATATATATATATATATACACACACATATACATGACGGGCTTCTTTCAGTTTCCATCTACCAAATCCACTCACAAGGCTTTGGGTCGGCCCGAGGCTATAGTAGAAGAAACTTGCCCAAGGTGCCACGCAGTGGGACTGAACCTGGAACCATGTGGTTGCTAAGCAAGTTACTTACCACTCAGCCACTCCTATGCACTGTGAACAAAAATCTGAAAAATCCTTGTCAAAATGGAGAAATTTCAACTTGTTGGTGCTTCGTAAGCCAGATATCCACTTCTGATATAATAGTTATCTGAATGGTTTATGCAGCAAATTCATTAAAAGAAATAAACATCTTTCTGAAAGCTACAGGAAACAAAGTCAGAGGTGGGGCACATTTGTGTAATTATACCTTCTACTGTTAGTGGTAGGATAAAGAAAAAACAAACTTCCATCCACCGAGACATAAATATCATTTTTGCCAAACCGCTAAGTTACGGGGACATAAACATACCAGCATTGGTTGTCAAGCGATGGTGGTGGCAGGGGACAAACACATATACATATATATATATATATATATATATATATATACGATGGGCTTTCAGTTTCCGTCTACCAAATCCACTCACAAGGCTTTGGTCAGCCCGAGGCTACAGCAGAAGACACTTGCTCAAGGTGTCACGCAGTGGGACTGAATTTGGGACCATGTGGTTGGGAAGCAAGCTTCTTACCACACAGCCAAGCCTGTGCCTATATGATTAACTTCAACAAAATACTTTTATCGAAATGGAGAAAAGGGCTGAGAAAAGGGGTTGCAATGCAATAAAGCTGTGAGGAGGAGGAGGAATATATTATAGGCCAGGAAGAGGAATATGGTTTAGGGCAGGGAAAAGTGGGGCACAGGGCACATATTGTAAGGATGGCATCGTGGGAAATACATTGTCGAACTGGGATAAGTAGCATATACTGTTGAGCTTTGAAAAGGAGCAAAGTTGGGTTGGAAGGTGGTGACGCAATGGACATATTACAGGGCTAAGAGGAGGAGGGGTGGCAGAGAACATACTGTGTGACTGGGAGAAGATTGGGATACAGGGTACACATTGCAGGGCTGGGAAGAGGGGCTACACATTGTAGAGCTGGGAGAAGTGGCAACAGTTTAAATCTTTATGGAAAACTTTTGTTATATCCTTGCTTGAAATTTGGTGACGTTAGGTGTGACAGTACACCCAATTTAACAACCGCCATATGCCACTGTGTCTAGGCATAGGAAAAAACTTGCCTTGATAAACTCTTTCTCACCCAAACAAGCATAAAAAAGTAGACTTTAAAACAGGGGTTCCCTACCTTTTCACTACTAAGGACCCCTTTTATTTAAACGAGTTTTCCCACGGACCCCTGGATATTGAAAAGCCTTTTTTTTTCTACTATAGGCACAAGGCCTGATATTTTGGGGGAGCGGGCAATCGATTAGATCGACTCCAATACGTAACTGGTACTTAATTTATCAACCCCGAAAGGATGAAAGGTAAAGTCGACCTTGGCGGAATTTGAACTCAGAATGTAAAGACAGATGAAAGATCACTAAGCATTTCACCCAGCGAGGTCTATCAGCTTAACATGTTCATGGACTTCCAGTACCACCTTTAGGGACTACCAAGAATGCATGGACCACAGGTTGGGAACCACTGCATTAAAACAATCATCATCATCATCATCATCATCATCATCATCATCATTAACGTCTGCTTTCCATGCTGGCATGGGTTGGACGATTTGATTGAGGACTGGTGAACCAGATGGCTGCACCAGGCTCCAATCTGATTTGGCAGAGTTTCTACAGCTGGATGCCCTTCCTAACACCAACCACTCCGAGAGTGTAGTGGGTGCTTTTACATGCCACCAGCACGAGGGCCAGTCAGGCGGTACTGGCAACGGCCACGCTTGAAATGGTGTATTTTACATGCCACCCGCACAAGAGCCAGTCTAGGGGCACTGGCAATGATCTCACTCGAAAGTCCTTACACATGCCACCGGCACAAGTGCCAGAAAGGCGATGCTGGGCACAGGTGCTATCACGATATCTATTTGTATAAATGATTTTGTATGCACAACCTGAAATGTAGCTTGGTTGGTGTTAGGAAGGGCATCCAGCCGTAGAAAACCATGCTAAATCAGACCGGAGTCTGGTGTAGCCTTCCAGTTTACCAGCCCTGGTCAAACCGTCCAACCCATGCCAGTATGGACAACAGACGTTAAATGATGATGATGATACATATATGTATATATTTGTACGTGTATGTGTTCCCCCACATATGACTGTGTTTGTCCCCCAACCATCGCTTGTCCCTCGTAATTGAGCGGTTCGACAAAATGGGCCGATAGACTAAGTACTAGGCTGACAAAGAATAAATCCTGGGGCCGATTTCTTCGACTAA
This sequence comes from Octopus bimaculoides, assembly GCF_046866305.1. Lineage (NCBI taxonomy): Eukaryota > Metazoa > Mollusca > Cephalopoda > Octopoda > Octopodidae > Octopus > Octopus bimaculoides. The sequence goes on along the minus strand of NC_142929.1, from coordinate 187,876,825 downwards.
CGCCCTTTAAAGCGGTGCTCCAGCAGTGCCGCAGTCAAATGGCTGAAACAAAGAAAAAGAATAAAAAAGAAAATAAGCAGCCTGCAACCCCCACTTTTTAAAAAAATTCTTTCCAATCTCCCTGCTGTGAGAAACATTGTATTGCAGGAGTATTTAAATCGACATTTCACTGGAACTTTGTTTGGTCGACACCGCAAGTTGACTATGGTGCTATTAGAACTCGCAACTCGATGCGTCACTAACAGGTCCTGCCAATCCACTGATTTAGACTGGCGAAGCATGTTGTCTAATACACTGCAAATTCTGATCCCTAATGTCTGTTTTATAAGACGAATTAATTTCCGTTGTTTGTATCGGACCCAACATGCCAAAACTACATCGGCACTCATTATTTACATTATGAAGTTATTCGAATTGCTAGAAATAACAGCCAAATCTCTCTTAGAACGTTTGACTATTACTAAAAGAGTAAAAGGGGCTAATGCACTTTCATATCTCCCCTTGAAAAATGTATTTTATTTTGAAAATTTTTTTTCGGAGATTACGAATAATGCAAAAAAAAAAAAATTTTTGAGCCCCGCCCCATTTAAAATTTTGAACTTTTTTGAAATTTTTTCCCCCGTTATGTTTTAGATAACGGAGATTTCGAATATCAAGAGACCACCTTTTCAAAATTTTAAATTCAATAAGCATATAGATATGTGTATAAAGAGATAAATATGAATGTCTTTCTGGGAAAATAAACAATAGTAACACCGTCTTATAGGACCGTCACATTAAGTTGACAAATGTATTTTAATTTGAGCCCCTTATTAAACTTTATAACATTAATTATTAAACATTAATGTTTGTTTCTCATGAAATGGTGTATATTTAACTTATATTAAATTATTATTTACGATTATTTAAGGCAAACACAATTAAAACGCAAATTCTCTTCACTTTAATGTTTTTGTCTGTATTTAATTTCGATTTGCACATGTTTGTCAATTCGATACAATTTCTTTAAAGTAAACTAAATCAAAAATTGAAATGGGTGGAGAGGTTGAGGGAGGGGTGAACTTTTAAAAAAATTCTTTTTTTTTTGTTGCATATTTGTAATCTCCGACGTTTAAAACGTAGGAATCCGAAATAATTAAAATAAAATAAAATAAAAAGAAAGAAAATGCATTTTTTTCAAGGCGAGGTGCGAAACTGCATTACCTCCAAATAAAAACCCAAAAGGAGATATTAGACAACGTAATTTATTTGTTTATACGTTAAAAAAAGTGTTTGGACGGAAATGTTTTCGATCAAGGAACTTTTCTCGCTCGAGTTAATGGCCTCAGAAATAATGAAAGTTAACCACTTGTTTTCGTGGAAAAAAGGTTCATCTGACAACATGCTTCCTATTTTGTTTTTCGAAATACTTTCTAAATTAGCTTTTATTGGAAATCAACATCAATTTACTTACTAGAGAAAAATAGCGATAGGGGCGAAGTTGGAACAATGTGCTTGACAAGCTGATAAGCGTACTTGCATTATAGAGGTCACAAATAAATAAAATTTAAGAAAAAATAAAAAACTTCTAAGCTGTACTAAACCTATACCCTCCTCCCTTTCGTCTCTATATAAATACGACAACCTAATTTTGCCGTCAGTCCTGGTTACTTTAGCTAGCACGATGTCGACGAAGGAAATCTCCAATATTATTCTGAAGAAAAGCAGTGGTGGTAGATTATCCAATCGTGAAATTCAATTATTTGTCAACGATCTTTTAACTGAAAACTATGTGACAAAGGCACAAATAGGTAAGAGATCTGTTCATTCCTAACCGTTAACAAGTTTACTGTTTCTAAATTTTAATTTTAAAATTTCAGGACTTTAAACTAGTTAGGGGAGAAAAACAAAAACAAAAGATATATAAGCAATGTTAAATCTCTGAACGAGGTATTAACAGTAACTGCACGACAAGGTGAAGTATATTTACCACTTAAATGTGGCTGACCCCTAAGGGTGGATGTTACTGTTGCTTTTAACCCCAGGAGAACATCTCCTCCAGCTGGCTATTGACACACATCTGTGTGATATATACTTTTTCCTTTTGTTTATTTATTTTTTGGGGGTACCTCAACAGTGGTTTGTAGGTTTCTATCGCAACCGTGACGAAAGGAAGATTTGGCTGTTGTTTCTAGCATATACCATGGCCTTCTTTCTTTCTCACTCTGACAAGTATTGCTGTTTTGAACGTTTTCGCCTCGTTAATAGCATAAGCTCATGCTATTAAGAAAAGATTTTTGAAAATCTATGATTTTTATCAACACTAGAGCTTACCAATCAATGGGATACGTTAGAAACAACAGCCAAATGTATCTCAAATCACACACCTTTTTGTCTGAAAAATATTTACTTTTTTTTTTTTTACCAAAAAGGGTTCTCCTATAGTTTTTAAGAGTGTAGTGCCCCCCAAAATCATCGTGTGTTGTGCCCACAAAATCAACCAAAATTGGTCCAGCGAGGGGAAGATGTGTGTGAGTGAAGGGTAAAGGAAAAACAAATTTTCTTTTGCTAAAAAGATAGTCCAGAGCATTTCCAACGGCAATCTCTTTTACTCTTTACTCTTTTACTTGTTTCAGTCATTTGACTGCGGCCATGCTGGAGCACCGCCTTTTTTTTTTAGTCGAGCAAATCGACCCCAGGACTTATTCTTTGGAAGCCTAGTACTTATTCTATCGGTCTCTTTTGCAGAACCTCTAAGTTACGGGGATATAAACACCAGCATCTGTTGTCAAGCGATGTTGGAGAGACAACACAAACATATACACACACACATACATATATATATATATATGTATATATATATATATATATATATATATATATATATATATATAAACAATATATGAGTATATGCATATATATGTACATGTATGTACATACCTTCATCTACATGTACATATAGATACATAACTGGGTACATGACGTGGCAAAAGAACATGGACAAAATGATAAACAAGGTATAACAAACAAGCAAGCCACATAGAAACATCTCCTTCATCAGCTGCCACCATTAAAACACCGGCGTTTCAAAGAATTAAGGCAGTACGCATCGTTGAAATGGTTCTTCCCACGAACACAAATTAAATTTTTTCGTGGAGGGTAGTGGCGGACGGAAAACAAGACAGGAAAACGAAATGGTGAATAAACAAACAAGCAAAAAGGCTGTACAGCCAGACGTGAAGTGTGTATGTATTGAAAGCTGTGAAGCACGAACAGGAGGGGCAAAGAAGTCCGTGCGAGCTTGGGGAGTCCAAGAACGAATATATATATATATATATATATATATATACACACACATATACATGACGGGCTTCTTTCAGTTTCCATCTACCAAATCCACTCACAAGGCTTTGGGTCGGCCCGAGGCTATAGTAGAAGAAACTTGCCCAAGGTGCCACGCAGTGGGACTGAACCTGGAACCATGTGGTTGCTAAGCAAGTTACTTACCACTCAGCCACTCCTATGCACTGTGAACAAAAATCTGAAAAATCCTTGTCAAAATGGAGAAATTTCAACTTGTTGGTGCTTCGTAAGCCAGATATCCACTTCTGATATAATAGTTATCTGAATGGTTTATGCAGCAAATTCATTAAAAGAAATAAACATCTTTCTGAAAGCTACAGGAAACAAAGTCAGAGGTGGGGCACATTTGTGTAATTATACCTTCTACTGTTAGTGGTAGGATAAAGAAAAAACAAACTTCCATCCACCGAGACATAAATATCATTTTTGCCAAACCGCTAAGTTACGGGGACATAAACATACCAGCATTGGTTGTCAAGCGATGGTGGTGGCAGGGGACAAACACATATACATATATATATATATATATATATATATATATACGATGGGCTTTCAGTTTCCGTCTACCAAATCCACTCACAAGGCTTTGGTCAGCCCGAGGCTACAGCAGAAGACACTTGCTCAAGGTGTCACGCAGTGGGACTGAATTTGGGACCATGTGGTTGGGAAGCAAGCTTCTTACCACACAGCCAAGCCTGTGCCTATATGATTAACTTCAACAAAATACTTTTATCGAAATGGAGAAAAGGGCTGAGAAAAGGGGTTGCAATGCAATAAAGCTGTGAGGAGGAGGAGGAATATATTATAGGCCAGGAAGAGGAATATGGTTTAGGGCAGGGAAAAGTGGGGCACAGGGCACATATTGTAAGGATGGCATCGTGGGAAATACATTGTCGAACTGGGATAAGTAGCATATACTGTTGAGCTTTGAAAAGGAGCAAAGTTGGGTTGGAAGGTGGTGACGCAATGGACATATTACAGGGCTAAGAGGAGGAGGGGTGGCAGAGAACATACTGTGTGACTGGGAGAAGATTGGGATACAGGGTACACATTGCAGGGCTGGGAAGAGGGGCTACACATTGTAGAGCTGGGAGAAGTGGCAACAGTTTAAATCTTTATGGAAAACTTTTGTTATATCCTTGCTTGAAATTTGGTGACGTTAGGTGTGACAGTACACCCAATTTAACAACCGCCATATGCCACTGTGTCTAGGCATAGGAAAAAACTTGCCTTGATAAACTCTTTCTCACCCAAACAAGCATAAAAAAGTAGACTTTAAAACAGGGGTTCCCTACCTTTTCACTACTAAGGACCCCTTTTATTTAAACGAGTTTTCCCACGGACCCCTGGATATTGAAAAGCCTTTTTTTTTCTACTATAGGCACAAGGCCTGATATTTTGGGGGAGCGGGCAATCGATTAGATCGACTCCAATACGTAACTGGTACTTAATTTATCAACCCCGAAAGGATGAAAGGTAAAGTCGACCTTGGCGGAATTTGAACTCAGAATGTAAAGACAGATGAAAGATCACTAAGCATTTCACCCAGCGAGGTCTATCAGCTTAACATGTTCATGGACTTCCAGTACCACCTTTAGGGACTACCAAGAATGCATGGACCACAGGTTGGGAACCACTGCATTAAAACAATCATCATCATCATCATCATCATCATCATCATCATCATTTAACGTCTGCTTTCCATGCTGGCATGGGTTGGACGATTTGATTGAGGACTGGTGAACCAGATGGCTGCACCAGGCTCCAATCTGATTTGGCAGAGTTTCTACAGCTGGATGCCCTTCCTAACACCAACCACTCCGAGAGTGTAGTGGGTGCTTTTACATGCCACCAGCACGAGGGCCAGTCAGGCGGTACTGGCAACGGCCACGCTTGAAATGGTGTATTTTACATGCCACCCGCACAAGAGCCAGTCTAGGGGCACTGGCAATGATCTCACTCGAAAGTCCTTACACATGCCACCGGCACAAGTGCCAGAAAGGCGATGCTGGGCACAGGTGCTATCACGATATCTATTTGTATAAATGATTTTGTATGCACAACCTGAAATGTAGCTTGGTTGGTGTTAGGAAGGGCATCCAGCCGTAGAAAACCATGCTAAATCAGACCGGAGTCTGGTGTAGCCTTCCAGTTTACCAGCCCTGGTCAAACCGTCCAACCCATGCCAGTATGGACAACAGACGTTAAATGATGATGATGATACATATATGTATATATTTGTACGTGTATGTGTTCCCCCACATATGACTGTGTTTGTCCCCCAACCATCGCTTGTCCCTCGTAATTGAGCGGTTCGACAAAATGGGCCGATAGACTAAGTACTAGGCTGACAAAGAATAAATCCTGGGGCCGATTTCTTCGACTAACGCCCTTTAAAGCGGTGCTCCAGCAGTGCCGCAGTCAAATGGCTGAAACAAAGAAAAAGAATAAAAAAGAAAATAAGCAGCCTGCAACCCCCACTTTTTAAAAAAATTCTTTCCAATCTCCCTGCTGTGAGAAACATTGTATTGCAGGAGTATTTAAATCGACATTTCACTGGAACTTTGTTTGGTCGACACCGCAAGTTGACTATGGTGCTATTAGAACTCGCAACTCGATGCGTCACTAACAGGTCCTGCCAATCCACTGATTTAGACTGGCGAAGCATGTTGTCTAATACACTGCAAATTCTGATCCCTAATGTCTGTTTTATAAGACGAATTAATTTCCGTTGTTTGTATCGGACCCAACATGCCAAAACTACATCGGCACTCATTATTTACATTATGAAGTTATTCGAATTGCTAGAAATAACAGCCAAATCTCTCTTAGAACGTTTGACTATTACTAAAAGAGTAAAAGGGGCTAATGCACTTTCATATCTCCCCTTGAAAAATGTATTTTATTTTGAAAATTTTTTTTCGGAGATTACGAATAATGCAAAAAAAAAAAAATTTTTGAGCCCCGCCCCATTTAAAATTTTGAACTTTTTTGAAATTTTTTCCCCCGTTATGTTTTAGATAACGGAGATTTCGAATATCAAGAGACCACCTTTTCAAAATTTTAAATTCAATAAGCATATAGATATGTGTATAAAGAGATAAATATGAATGTCTTTCTGGGAAAATAAACAATAGTAACACCGTCTTATAGGACCGTCACATTAAGTTGACAAATGTATTTTAATTTGAGCCCCTTATTAAACTTTATAACATTAATTATTAAACATTAATGTTTGTTTCTCATGAAATGGTGTATATTTAACTTATATTAAATTATTATTTACGATTATTTAAGGCAAACACAATTAAAACGCAAATTCTCTTCACTTTAATGTTTTTGTCTGTATTTAATTTCGATTTGCACATGTTTGTCAATTCGATACAATTTCTTTAAAGTAAACTAAATCAAAAATTGAAATGGGTGGAGAGGTTGAGGGAGGGGTGAACTTTTAAAAAAATTCTTTTTTTTTTGTTGCATATTTGTAATCTCCGACGTTTAAAACGTAGGAATCCGAAATAATTAAAATAAAATAAAATAAAAAGAAAGAAAATGCATTTTTTTCAAGGCGAGGTGCGAAACTGCATTACCTCCAAATAAAAACCCAAAAGGAGATATTAGACAACGTAATTTATTTGTTTATACGTTAAAAAAAGTGTTTGGACGGAAATGTTTTCGATCAAGGAACTTTTCTCGCTCGAGTTAATGGCCTCAGAAATAATGAAAGTTAACCACTTGTTTTCGTGGAAAAAAGGTTCATCTGACAACATGCTTCCTATTTTGTTTTTCGAAATACTTTCTAAATTAGCTTTTATTGGAAATCAACATCAATTTACTTACTAGAGAAAAATAGCGATAGGGGCGAAGTTGGAACAATGTGCTTGACAAGCTGATAAGCGTACTTGCATTATAGAGGTCACAAATAAATAAAATTTAAGAAAAAATAAAAAACTTCTAAGCTGTACTAAACCTATACCCTCCTCCCTTTCGTCTCTATATAAATACGACAACCTAATTTTGCCGTCAGTCCTGGTTACTTTAGCTAGCACGATGTCGACGAAGGAAATCTCCAATATTATTCTGAAGAAAAGCAGTGGTGGTAGATTATCCAATCGTGAAATTCAATTATTTGTCAACGATCTTTTAACTGAAAACTATGTGACAAAGGCACAAATAGGTAAGAGATCTGTTCATTCCTAACCGTTAACAAGTTTACTGTTTCTAAATTTTAATTTTAAAATTTCAGGACTTTAAACTAGTTAGGGGAGAAAAACAAAAACAAAAGATATATAAGCAATGTTAAATCTCTGAACGAGGTATTAACAGTAACTGCACGACAAGGTGAAGTATATTTACCACTTAAATGTGGCTGACCCCTAAGGGTGGATGTTACTGTTGCTTTTAACCCCAGGAGAACATCTCCTCCAGCTGGCTATTGACACACATCTGTGTGATATATACTTTTTCCTTTTGTTTATTTATTTTTTGGGGGTACCTCAACAGTGGTTTGTAGGTTTCTATCGCAACCGTGACGAAAGGAAGATTTGGCTGTTGTTTCTAGCATATACCATGGCCTTCTTTCTTTCTCACTCTGACAAGTATTGCTGTTTTGAACGTTTTCGCCTCGTTAATAGCATAAGCTCATGCTATTAAGAAAAGATTTTTGAAAATCTATGATTTTTATCAACACTAGAGCTTACCAATCAATGGGATACGTTAGAAACAACAGCCAAATGTATCTCAAATCACACACCTTTTTGTCTGAAAAATATTTACTTTTTTTTTTTTTACCAAAAAGGGTTCTCCTATAGTTTTTAAGAGTGTAGTGCCCCCCAAAATCATCGTGTGTTGTGCCCACAAAATCAACCAAAATTGGTCCAGCGAGGGGAAGATGTGTGTGAGTGAAGGGTAAAGGAAAAACAAATTTTCTTTTGCTAAAAAGATAGTCCAGAGCATTTCCAACGGCAATCTCTTTTACTCTTTACTCTTTTACTTGTTTCAGTCATTTGACTGCGGCCATGCTGGAGCACCGCCTTTTTTTTTTAGTCGAGCAAATCGACCCCAGGACTTATTCTTTGGAAGCCTAGTACTTATTCTATCGGTCTCTTTTGCAGAACCTCTAAGTTACGGGGATATAAACACCAGCATCTGTTGTCAAGCGATGTTGGAGAGACAACACAAACATATACACACACACATACATATATATATATATATGTATATATATATATATATATATATATATATATATATATATAAACAATATATGAGTATATGCATATATATGTACATGTATGTACATACCTTCATCTACATGTACATATAGATACATAACTGGGTACATGACGTGGCAAAAGAACATGGACAAAATGATAAACAAGGTATAACAAACAAGCAAGCCACATAGAAACATCTCCTTCATCAGCTGCCACCATTAAAACACCGGCGTTTCAAAGAATTAAGGCAGTACGCATCGTTGAAATGGTTCTTCCCACGAACACAAATTAAATTTTTTCGTGGAGGGTAGTGGCGGACGGAAAACAAGACAGGAAAACGAAATGGTGAATAAACAAACAAGCAAAAAGGCTGTACAGCCAGACGTGAAGTGTGTATGTATTGAAAGCTGTGAAGCACGAACAGGAGGGGCAAAGAAGTCCGTGCGAGCTTGGGGAGTCCAAGAACGAATATATATATATATATATATATATATATACACACACATATACATGACGGGCTTCTTTCAGTTTCCATCTACCAAATCCACTCACAAGGCTTTGGGTCGGCCCGAGGCTATAGTAGAAGAAACTTGCCCAAGGTGCCACGCAGTGGGACTGAACCTGGAACCATGTGGTTGCTAAGCAAGTTACTTACCACTCAGCCACTCCTATGCACTGTGAACAAAAATCTGAAAAATCCTTGTCAAAATGGAGAAATTTCAACTTGTTGGTGCTTCGTAAGCCAGATATCCACTTCTGATATAATAGTTATCTGAATGGTTTATGCAGCAAATTCATTAAAAGAAATAAACATCTTTCTGAAAGCTACAGGAAACAAAGTCAGAGGTGGGGCACATTTGTGTAATTATACCTTCTACTGTTAGTGGTAGGATAAAGAAAAAACAAACTTCCATCCACCGAGACATAAATATCATTTTTGCCAAACCGCTAAGTTACGGGGACATAAACATACCAGCATTGGTTGTCAAGCGATGGTGGTGGCAGGGGACAAACACATATACATATATATATATATATATATATATATATATACGATGGGCTTTCAGTTTCCGTCTACCAAATCCACTCACAAGGCTTTGGTCAGCCCGAGGCTACAGCAGAAGACACTTGCTCAAGGTGTCACGCAGTGGGACTGAATTTGGGACCATGTGGTTGGGAAGCAAGCTTCTTACCACACAGCCAAGCCTGTGCCTATATGATTAACTTCAACAAAATACTTTTATCGAAATGGAGAAAAGGGCTGAGAAAAGGGGTTGCAATGCAATAAAGCTGTGAGGAGGAGGAGGAATATATTATAGGCCAGGAAGAGGAATATGGTTTAGGGCAGGGAAAAGTGGGGCACAGGGCACATATTGTAAGGATGGCATCGTGGGAAATACATTGTCGAACTGGGATAAGTAGCATATACTGTTGAGCTTTGAAAAGGAGCAAAGTTGGGTTGGAAGGTGGTGACGCAATGGACATATTACAGGGCTAAGAGGAGGAGGGGTGGCAGAGAACATACTGTGTGACTGGGAGAAGATTGGGATACAGGGTACACATTGCAGGGCTGGGAAGAGGGGCTACACATTGTAGAGCTGGGAGAAGTGGCAACAGTTTAAATCTTTATGGAAAACTTTTGTTATATCCTTGCTTGAAATTTGGTGACGTTAGGTGTGACAGTACACCCAATTTAACAACCGCCATATGCCACTGTGTCTAGGCATAGGAAAAAACTTGCCTTGATAAACTCTTTCTCACCCAAACAAGCATAAAAAAGTAGACTTTAAAACAGGGGTTCCCTACCTTTTCACTACTAAGGACCCCTTTTATTTAAACGAGTTTTCCCACGGACCCCTGGATATTGAAAAGCCTTTTTTTTTCTACTATAGGCACAAGGCCTGATATTTTGGGGGAGCGGGCAATCGATTAGATCGACTCCAATACGTAACTGGTACTTAATTTATCAACCCCGAAAGGATGAAAGGTAAAGTCGACCTTGGCGGAATTTGAACTCAGAATGTAAAGACAGATGAAAGATCACTAAGCATTTCACCCAGCGAGGTCTATCAGCTTAACATGTTCATGGACTTCCAGTACCACCTTTAGGGACTACCAAGAATGCATGGACCACAGGTTGGGAACCACTGCATTAAAACAATCATCATCATCATCATCATCATCATCATCATCATCATTTAACGTCTGCTTTCCATGCTGGCATGGGTTGGACGATTTGATTGAGGACTGGTGAACCAGATGGCTGCACCAGGCTCCAATCTGATTTGGCAGAGTTTCTACAGCTGGATGCCCTTCCTAACACCAACCACTCCGAGAGTGTAGTGGGTGCTTTTACATGCCACCAGCACGAGGGCCAGTCAGGCGGTACTGGCAACGGCCACGCTTGAAATGGTGTATTTTACATGCCACCCGCACAAGAGCCAGTCTAGGGGCACTGGCAATGATCTCACTCGAAAGTCCTTACACATGCCACCGGCACAAGTGCCAGAAAGGCGATGCTGGGCACAGGTGCTATCACGATATCTATTTGTATAAATGATTTTGTATGCACAACCTGAAATGTAGCTCAGGTCAACAGTCTGAAGTTCAAAATGCAACCAAGCCTTGATTTGCATTATACTTGAAGCTTATATCTTGTCAAGTGCATTGTATGTACCATTACTAGTTAAGAATTGTTGTATG
>NC_142929.1:187820564-187860564 GCF_046866305.1 Octopus bimaculoides | reverse complement strand
AAAGAGTTGGCTCCAGCTGACAAAATCTTGTATCAATCTCGAGATCAGACCAACACTGTTTCCGAAATGGGGTTGATTACAGGTGAGTTTACAACTCAGACATTCCCTGCCATTGTTCTCTATTGAAATGAGAAGAGTCCTCTCTGAGACATGAGTCTCCTCTTCATTTCTGGCAATTCTTCTTTCTTGCAAGGAGAAGAGCTTTCTTGATGCAATTCTCCACTTCATTTCGTGTCACTCTTCGTTATTGTAATTAGAAGAGCCTTCTCCATCACATTAATCTTTGCTTCAATTTCTGCTACTTTCCATTATTGTAATGAGAAGAGAGACCACTCTCAGATAACAGTCCCTGCCTCAGTGTTTATATCTGATATGGCATCTATTACCCTCTCAGAGTGGTTGGTGTTAGGGTGTTCAGCTGTAGAAACCATGCCAAATCAGACTGGAGTCTGGTGTATTGTAAAAAAAAAGAATTTAAAATAAAATAATAAAAAAGACATGTAAACCAGATCATGTTGTAACTTTTTACACATTTCAGTCATTTGACTGTGGCCATGCTGGAGCACCGCCTTTAGTCGAACAAATCAACTCCAGAACTTATTCTTTGTAAGCCTAGTACTTATTCTATTGGGATCTTTGCCGGAACGCTAATGTTATGGGGGACATAAACACACCAACAACAGTTGTCAAGCGGTGGTAGGGGAACAGGCACAGACACACACACACACACACACATGCGCATACACATACATGCGCATACACATACATGCGCATACACACACACATATGACAGGCTTTCAGTTTCCATCTTCCAAATCCACTCGCAAGTCTTTGGTTGACCCGAGGCTATAGTAGAAGACACTTGCCCAAGGTGCCATGCACTAGGACTGAACCCAGATCCATGTGGTTGGGAAGCAAGCCATGTCATATTAACAATATTAATAAGGAATACTATGAAGTTGCATAGCATTACCTTTTAGTTCTTTAATTTATATATCGTCTTACTTTGACCAACACGTGTTTCAATTACACCAATTAGTAACTGCTGCAACTGCAACCCTGCTATAAAACGGGTGTAGTTTCTTCAGGATCTTAACTTGATATCACTGAATTTGGTCATTTAAAACTTTTATCTACTCTGTGAGCAAACTGGTAATCATTATGCAGTAATCCCTTACTTTTTACAGATATACAGGGTGGCCCAAAAGTAGGTTTACAGTTATCATGTAGGCACTTTAACTTTATTTTAAGACATTTTATTACATTTAAATTTCTATCTTACAAAATGGAAATGGAGATTGACAAAATTAACTAAATTAGCATAGAATAATGGTTTCATATTTTTTTATAATAAAGATGGGCCACCCTGTATATATATATATATATATATATATATATATATAAGGATTTACTTTTCGTAATGAGATAAAACACCAAGGCTGTGTACATTATAGAACATTTATAAATAGGTCTTACAGCTGTTTCCAGGATATTTATTATATCTTTTCATCGGAGACGGTGTGAGAGGATGATTAAGCAATAGTTAGTTTAGTTAAGATAGAAAATAGAGATTGAATGTAGGAATATTGTATTTGTAAATCCATTGTTTAGGCAGAATGGTATACATATAAGATTCCAATACCTTGTGAGTAAAATCAAACAGTCTTTAAGATTGGTCATTGCATTTGTAAACCCATTATTAAGATTCCAATACGTGTCTTCTACTGTAGTAAGTGTCGTCTACTATAGCCTTGAAGCAACCAAAGCTTTGTGAGTGGCTTTGGTAGATGGAAACTGAAAAAGCCCGTCGTGTGTGTATATATATATGTATATATATATATGTGTGTGTCTGTATTGTCACCCAGCATAGAAAACTGGATGTTAAATGATGATGTTATGTCATTGCATTTTAATTGGTGTCTTCTTTCTATCCATCTATTTTACAGGTTCCATTATATCAAAGAAAGGAGTGGAGGGCATCCATGGACTTGTTTTGGATGTTAAATATGGCAAAGCTGCTTTTATGACCACTGAAGCAAAAGCTAAACAACTTGCAGAAAGAATGGTAAATAGCTAAAATGTCAAAATATCTTTAAGTTAGATGACTGGAGCAATACCTTTAGTCGAACAAATCGACTTCAGGACTTACTCTTTGTAAGCCAAGTACTTATTTATCGGTCTCTTTTGATGAACTGCTAAGTTACAGGGATGTAAACACACCAACATTGATTGTCAAGGGACAAAGACACACAATTCCATGAGCAGGCTGTTCCGTTGATCAGATCAGTTGGAACACTTGTGGTCATAACGGAGGGAATGCCAGGGGCGATAAGTGAATGTAGTTGCTTGCCTCAAGACGACAATGACCACCGCCATCACCACCACCATCACAGTCAAAATAGAATCCCTTTCAGGGGTGTGCCACCTAGGTAGGCAAAGCAGGCAGTGCCTACCCTGAATGAAATAGACCGATTGCAACATTTTCCTTTTATGGCTGAATATGCACCTAATTCAATAAAATTACGAAGGTTACTCTAATTACTATGCATAAAATTTTACTTGTTTCAGTCATTTGACTGTGGCCATGCTAGAGCACCGCCTTTAGTTGAGCAAATTGACCCCAGGACTTATTTTTTGTTAGCCTAGTACTTATTCTATCGGTCTCTTTTGCTGAACCACTAAGTTACGGGGACGTAAACACACCAGCATCGGTTGTCAAGTGATGGGGGGGGGGACAAACAGACACACAAACACATACACACACACACACATATATATATATATACATATATACGATGGGCTTCTTTCAGTTTCCGTCTACCAAATCCACTGACAAGGCTTTGGTCGGTCCGAGGCTATAGTAGAAGACACTTGCCCAAAGTACCACACTGTAGGACTGAACTTGGAACCTTGTGGTTCGTAAGCAAGCTACTTACCACACAGCCAACCTACGCTTATAGCTAAACTATGTATAAAATGCAAAATATTTTTTTTCTTTTTGTAGATCAGGATGGCATAATTCACCCCTGCCTTTCAATCCCAGTATTAAAGCTACACATAGTAATACACTGAGTGCTGCGTACACTCCTACAACACCATTTTCTTTATGTGCTATAAAGGCAGAAACAAATCTGCCTTCAACTCAGTCGCACTCCTGTGTTTCGCTTATTTTTTGTGTGTTTTACTATATAAGGGTTACCAACTGCCTACTCTGAGTAATTACTGACGGCACACACCTGATCATTGTATTGTTAGAAAGTTTCTTTCTTCATTATTTGTTATTTTAAGTCTATTTTTTTTATGATTTCTTATTTGATTTCGTATTTGATGCTTCGCCTATCTCCACAAAAAGCAACCTTTTTGTTGTAATTCTTGGGATCGAACTGGTAAGATTGTTGAATACAGAAGACTGGAAATGATTGGCCATAAACAAGGGTACGGTATCCATCATTAGTTGTTTTAGCTGCAAACCTTGCTGATCAGGAGTCAGCCCCATTTAAATATCATTCCAAAGCCTCGTTTTCGACTGGCTGGCAGGATGATGGAAATAACTCTGAGTTGTAATAAGAGCGATAGTTATTACCATAGCTCCTTCCTTCTCAAAAAAGTAAGGTGAGATTTTGATGTTTTTTAGGTGGAAACTTCCTGCAAATTAGGAATTAAAACAAGAGCTGTTCTAACTAAGATGGATTATCCATTAGGGAAAATGGCCTCTAATGGAACTCTGGAGATGATAGAGTCAGTTCAGTGCCTGAAGGGAAATGGTCCAAAGGATATTATGGAACTTGTAACTAATCAAGGTGAGAAAAATTCCAGGATTATAAAATGAATTGCTTCTACTTTTCTTAAACATTAATAATAATAATATTGATTTCAAATAATAATAATAATAATAATAATCATCATCATCATCGTCGTTTAACGTCCACTTTCCATCTGGCATGGGTTGGATGGTTTGACTGAGGACTGGCGAGCCAGAAGGCTGCACCAGGCTCCAATCTCATCTGGCAAGGTTTCTACAGCTGGATGCCTTTCCTAATGCCAACCACTCTGAGAGTGTAGTGGGTGCTTTTACGTGCCACTGGCATTAGGGCCAGTCAGGTGGTTCTGGCAACGACCATGCTCAAAAGGTGTTTTTTATGTGCCACCTGCACGGGAGCCAGTCCGGCAGCACTGGCAATGACCATGCTCGGATGTTGTTTTTCACATGCCACCGGCACATGTGCCAGTAAGGCAACACTGGCAACGATCACACTCAATGGGGCTTTTAGTAATAATAAGCAAAAGGGGCTGATATCTACCTAGCTCATATACCAGAAAACCCCAAAATGGCAGAAATTCAAAAGATAGTGCTCATGGGAACTGCCTATATCCTACGTAAAATACTGTCTATGTAATCTCAAATTTTAAAAAACTTATAATTTTCTTATGGTTTCTTAAACATTCTCTGGAACAACACTATGTGCAAAACCAAATATATGGCACCCTAGGCATAACACCAACATGAACTTCTAACTTGTTGTCTCTTGAGGTCTCTAGGTGAGGCTTGGAGCCAATTTGTACAAATGCAAAGCAAAAGTCAAACATAAAATAATAATAATAATAATAATAATATCATATAAAATTCATCATCTGAACATGGTCAATGCCAGTGCCCCCAGACTGGCTCCCATGCTGGTGGCACATAAAAGGCACTATCTGAACGTGATTGATGCCATACCTGTCTGACTGGCCCCTGTGCCAGTAGCATGTAAAAAGCATCTATTACACTTTCGGAGTGGTTGGTATTAGGAAGGGCATCCAGACGTAGAAACTTTGCCAAATCAGATTGGAACCTGGTGCAGACACTGGCTCTCCAGACCTCAGTCAAACCGTCCAACCCATACCAGCATAATAATAACAATAATAATAATAATTTCAAATTGTGCTCAACTGGTACTTATTTTATTGACCCTGGAAGGATGAAAGGCAAAGTCAACCTCAGCAGAATTTGAACTCGGAACGAGAAGACAGATGAAATACCTTTAAGCATTTTGCACAGTATGCTAGCAATTCTCATCACTTTTAATAATTTTTTTTTCTTTATTTTCTTACCTTTAACCATCCAACACGGAATATAGGCCACTTATAATTGAATTCCATGTCACATAATTTCTCGTTTCTGTACTTATACTCTGCTATGAATGTCCCCCTTTCTCTAGTTCCTTTTGTGTTGATCTACGCCGTGAGTTCTTAGGCCTACCCCTCTTTCTATACCCATCCGGATTCCACTGTAAAGCACTTTTCGTTACATTTGGTGTGTCTTTTCTAATTGTACTACCAATCTACTTCCACTTTTTCTTAAATATTTGCTCCCTAATCGAAACTTGATTTGTTCTTTGCCATAGCTCCATATTGCTTATGTGTTCGGGCCATCTGATTTTAAGTATACTACGCAAGCACCTGTTGATGAATGATTGTATTTGCTTATTTGACTTAACTGT
Source organism: Octopus bimaculoides (assembly GCF_046866305.1). NCBI lineage: Eukaryota > Metazoa > Mollusca > Cephalopoda > Octopoda > Octopodidae > Octopus > Octopus bimaculoides. Next base: position 187,855,081 of record NC_142929.1, on the reverse strand, counting down.
TGTTCGCCATGTCTCAGCCCCATACAATAACACCGCTTTTACGTTAGTGCTAAAAATTCTTATATTTTTCTTTATTGAAATTACACTTGCGCTCCATACTTTTTTTAACAGGTGAAAAGCGGTCCTTGCCTTACTTATTCTCGTCTTAATATCTTAATAACTAACAATAATTTGCATTGACTTCTTGCATTGAAATAAAGCTGTGTTCTTAATTGTAGCTCAAATATGTTATAAAAATTGAAATTCAATCATTTGCATTCTAAAGGTAACCAAGGAATCTCTGTACGGAAGCTGGATCTGCTAGAAATAGAAACAACAAATCACTCAGCAACTTATTTCTATCTGAGAGAACTCGCTAGGAATGTGTAGTGGGGGAGTTTAGCTCAATCGGTCAGAGCATCGTGACGCATAATCACGGAGATGTGAGTTCAAGTCCCACAGCTAACCACCTACACTTTTTTCTGCAAAATAGGGGTAGTTTATCCTGTTCAGGCTATATTATTAGCATTATCCTGCGTTTGAGAAATTAAAAATCGTTTCTTTATTTCTATTTCTTTGTTACTTCTGCCATTTCTATAGGTGCTCATCTTTTACTGATGATGAAGAAGGTGCAAAGTTTGGAAGAAGGACTGAAGAAAATACAGGTGTCAATAAATGATGGTACCGCTCTGAAGAAGTTCCAAGACATGATGGTGGCCCAGGGAGTTGATAATGCTATTGCTCATCAACTGTGTCAGTCTGAAGATACCTGGCAGATGTTTACTGAGCAAAACAGGACGGCTAAATGCATTACAGAATTTAAAGTTGACAAAGACGGTAATTATACTTGATTATTTCTCTGGTATTGTAGCATCTTCGGATTACTCAAGTTCCAGATGTTGTGTGTGAGTGTGTGTATGTACAAACGTGTAAAAAGTGGCACTCTGTCGCTTATGATGGCACGTATTGCAGCTGATCTGATCAGTGGAAAAGACTGTTTGTGAAATTAATGTGCAAGTGGCTGAGTACTCCACAGATTTGTGCACCCTTAATGTAGTTCTCGGGGAGATTCACTGTGACACAGAATGTGACAAGGTTGGTCCTTTTTGCCAGCTGAGTGGACTGGAGCAATGTGAAATGAAGTGCCTTGTTCAAGGATACAGTGAACTGCCAGAAATGGAACTTGGGGGCCTTAGATTTGAAAGCTGTATACGCTAACTGCTAAGCCACATACCTTTACACAAGCATATATAGTCACATAGAGACACACATGGTACAGAGATACATATGACATATAAAACACACATAACTACACACACACACACATGCACACAGACAGGCATGCACATATGCACACATATACACACAGATGTGCACAGACAGAGGCACATGCAGACACACACACACACAGACGTGCATGCACACAGATACATGCACACAGACATGCACACACAGACACGCATGTGCACAGGAATACACACACATATAGGCATGCATGCATATACACATATGCACACTCACAGACACAGGTACACACACTGATGCATGCACTTATACACACACTGACATATGCACTGACATGGATACATATGTGTGTGTATACATAAATACACACACACACACGCACTTACAAACAGACAATTGCTCAAAGTGTCTTTCTGTAGAATGGAACCAGAATCTTCATGGTCCTGGGGCAACTGTCTTACCCACACAGTGTTCGTATCCAAAGCTGTTTAATGATAGTCCCCCACCATAATGGAACCCTTATAAATCTATATTTTGCAGGTTACGTCCAGGCCATTGATGCCCTGTGTTGCGGTAAGGTTATAATGAATTTGGGTGCTATGGAAGTGAGAGCAGATGAAGATTATGGAATTGGAATGGAATTCTGTGTGTCTGTTGGAGATCCTGTTTCTAAAGGTGAGTAACATCAGATATTTGTGTTGTAGTAGTTGTAATGATGTTGTGGTGTTAATGCCTATATTTATGTTCGAGCCAGTCATGTTACACACTGATATTATTTGTATGTATTTGTGAATACATCATCATCGTTTAATGTCTGCTTTCCATACTGGTATGGGTTGGACTGTTTGACTGAAAACTGGTAAGCCAGTGGGGCTGTACCAGGTTCCAGTCTGATCTGGTAAGGTTTCTATGGCTGGATGCCCTTCCTAATGCCAATCACTCTGAGAGTGTAACAGGTGCCACTGACCTGACATTGGCATCGGCCATGACTGTGGTTTTACTTGGCTCGACAGGTTAACACAAGCACAGTATATTGTCAAGGGTCTTGGTCACCTATCACTGCCTCTATGAGGCCCAACTTTTCAATGATGCTTTTTACATGTCACTGGCACAGGTGCCTTTGACCTGACACCAACATCAGCTGACTGTGGTCTCACTTGGCTTGCGAGGTCAACACAAGCATGGTATATTCCCAAGGGTTTTGGCCACCCATCACTGCTTCCATGAAGCCCAATGCTTGAATGGTGCTTTTTACATGCCACCAGCACAGATGCTAGTCAGATGGTACTGGCATTGGTAGCGACTACGATTTCATGGCCATGACACAGCATTAGAAAACTAATGTGTATACTTATATGTGTGTGTATACATACATACATCATCATCATCGTTTAAAAAAAAGATTTTTTTTTAAGCATTCGCTCAACCAGGTCCTTAGACCACTGAAAACGCAAGGGCTACTAGAATAAAATGGATATTAGACAGAAGTTATAGGTGATGATGTACATTAGACTTTAAAGACTGGAGGTCCTATTGAAGAGGAAAACCAGACTGTCGAAGGGAATTCCAAAGTTCTGAGGTGCGTGGGAAGAAACTAGTACTGTAGGAGGTTGCACAGTCTACTGATGAGAACTGGATGCAAGTCTAGTTTAACGTCTGTTTTCCATGTTGGCATGGGTTGGACAGTTTGACATGGAGTTGGCCAACAGAGAGCTGTCCAGACTCCAACTGACTGTTGTGGCATGGTTTCTATGGCTGGATGCCCTTCCTAATGCCCACTACTTAGCAGAGTGTGCTGGGTGCCTTTCACATGCCACTGGCATGGGTGCATTTATGCACCACTGGTTTGAGTGTGTTAACACAGCACCTACATGGGCGCTTTTTAAGTGGCACCGGCACCTGAAAGGACAGTCCTGTACCTTCTGATAAGGATTTTGTGACTGCTGCATGGGGCTATTATAATCTGTGCTAGTTGTTACACGTTCAATATTAACTCAATATTTAACATCATAGCATAATATTTATGGTTGCAGCAACCAGTCTCTGAAACAGCTGTAAAGTCAAGAGTTGATTGCATTTTGTAATTTGTATATGCAGCTGTTATGATGTAAAATATGACAGAAAATTCAAAATAATGGTGAAAGACATGTACTACACTTAATGGAATGGGTAAACACAGATAAACCCATTTCATCATTTAATCTTCATTCTCAAAACCAGCGTCGCTTACTGGCACCTGTGCCGGTGACATGTTAGAAAATCATTCAAGCGAAGTTGTTGCCAGTGCTGCTGGACTGGCTCCTATGCAGGTGACATGAAAAAGCACCTACTACACTCTCGGAGTGGTTGGCGTTAGAAGGGCATCCAGCTGTAGAAACTCTGCCAGATCAGATTGGAGCCTGGTGTAGCCATCCGGTTCACCAGTCCTCAGTCAAATCGTCCAACCCATGCTAGCATGGAAAGCGGACGTTAGATACTGATGATTCTTTAGGATTTTAGCACTTTGGAAAAAGTTGGTATCCTTCATCAGGAAAGCACCAAGTTTCACAACTAAAAACACATAGGATGCTGAAAAAGTCTTATGACTGAAAATGAAGAAGACGAACGCAAAAGACTCTCTCCCCCTGCCTCCATCTCTCTTTCACATAAATATAGAAAATACTAACATAGATAGAAATTAGAATGTTGAGTTATATATTTGTTTGTATATGTATTTATATTTTTGTATATTTGCAGGTCAAACCTGGGTAAAAGTTCACCACAACAAATGCAGTGATCGTGAGCTGACAAATTTCAGTGAGGAAATCCAGTCAGCACTAACAATCGGCTGTGACAAGATTCCTGAAGGTGACCTTAGAAGGATCAAAGAAGTCATCGTAAGCAAGTCATCATAACTTAAATAGCATGGCTTGATTGGAATTCAAAGACAGCTTGATTAGAATTCATTGACAACAAATTATATTAAATAAATATAGAGATACATATTAAAAATAAAAAACCACCGACTAAATTTATATTTTGTAATAATTAAAAAATAACCCTTTTTATAGACTTTTTTATAGACAAATTATAAAGATATTTTAAAATCTGATTTTTGTCTTTTGTTGTTACATTGTTGTTCAAAGTGGCAGAATCGGTAGCACATCGGGTGAAATGCTATGTGATATTCCATCTGTCTTTACATTCTAAGTTCAAATTCTGCCGAGGTCAGCTTTGCTTTCATCCTTTCAGGTCGATAAATAAAGTACCAGTGAAACACTGGAGTCGATGTAATTGACTAGTCACCTCCCAGAAATTTCCATGCATTGTGCCTAGAGTAGAAAGGATTATTACATTGTTGTTTAACCCTTTTGTTACTATATTGTAGGCACGGGCATGGCTGTGTGGTTAGGAAGCTTGCTTCCCAGCTACATGGTTTCGGGTTCAGTCCCAAGTGTCTTCTGCTATAGCCCTGGGCCAATCAAAGCTTTGTGATTGAATTTGGTAGGCGGAAGTTACGATCCAAGGTACTTTTGAATGGGTTGGGGCTGGTTATGCGAGACTGGTGTAGGATACAGCCATGAACTCACTTTATTTGCTGGGTCTTTGCAGTCACAGTACATCTCCAGAGGTCTCGGTCTTTCGTCAGTAGCTCTGTCAGGCTTCACTACCTCATCCCATGTCTTCTTGGGTCTACCTCTACTCCGGATTCCTTCAACTGTTTGGGAGTGGCTCTTCTTCACTCTGCTCTTCTCATGCATCCGTAGTACATGACCACACCAGCGCAAACATCTCTTTTGCATGCCACATCTGATGCTTCTTATGTCCAGCATTTCTCTCAGGGCGCTTACACTCTGTCGTGTGTGCACACTGACATTACACATCCAGTGGATCATGCTAACTTCATTTCTTTCGAGCCTATGCATGTCCTTTGCAGTCACGGCTCTTTGTTTCACTGCTGTGAAGCATGGCAGTTCGCTACACATATTTCTGTTATTGATTTACTCAGAATCTATCTTTGGTCAGGTACAGACAAGACTGTGTGTTAAGAAGTTTGTTTCCCAGCCATTTGGTTCTGGGTTCAGCCTCACTGCATGGCATCTTGGGCAAACGTTTTCTGCTATAACCTCAGGACAACTAAAACCTTGTGAGTGGATTCAATAAATGGCAACTGAAAGAAACCCGTCGTATATATATATATATATATATATATATATATATATATATATATATATATATATATATACACTAGCTACTGACCCTGAATGGGAAGATCTGCAAACAGATCACTGACTTTGTTGCAATTGCTTCCTCCAAAGTCATATCCAAATAATGATTATATTCGTCGCAAAAAATCAGGTAAAAATAATCTTGAAAATAATCGCTGGATTTTGCAATTAATTTCGATAATTCTCAAAATTTATTTCCAAGTTATAAAAATTGCTATCGAACAAAAAAAAAATTCATCACGAAGAATCTTGTAAAAAATATCACCGTAAACAATCGCAGTAATGAAAACTTGGGAATCCAAAATGTCAGGATTGCAGGTCAAGATTTGGTCCGGAATATTTTAAATTTACTCATGGAGTTGGCCTGATTCCAAAATGGCATATGTTGACCTATGGCCTCTAGGAGTAAAGTTGAAAAAGTGTGGCACACTGACATTTACATTTATTATATTAGATATATGTGTGTGTGTTTGTGTTTGTGTTTGTCCACCCCACCCCCCACTGTTTGACAGCCGGTGTTGGTTTGTTTGACAGAATAAATAGATCAGTCTGAAAAAAAAACAGACGTAAAAACTACTGGAATCAATTCGTTCGACAAAACTCTTCAAGGCGCTGCTCCAGTATGACTAAAGTCTAATGACTGAGACAATAGATAAATTATTTCTAGTTTAGACTCAAGGTTAGTCAGTTTGAGCAGAAGGGTTTACGTGATATCATCAACCCCCAACTACTCGATTACTGCTTTATTTCAATGAACCGGAGCGAGTAAATATAAAACTGTCTTTTGTGAGATTGGAAAGCATAACGAAAAGAGCCGGATCAACCACTGCAAAAAGTTTTATCCGGTGTTCTAACGATTCTAGCAATGAAATGTAAAGCAGAAGTATATTCCAGTTAACGGATATTAAAATTCTCCTTGAATTGTTCGGCGCTATTTCAACGATAGAAATCTGTTAAACTATAAGCAAAATGTTTCAAATAGCTAGAGGTGGAAGAATCTATCACAGGCAGTGTCAGTAAAAACAAATTCAATGAAATAAAAATCGACGAAGTTAAAATCCGACTTCTTCACAGTACAAACATTTATTCCATTTTCGGTACTTTTTTGAATTTATAGCAGTTGTTCCCCCTTTAGACAGAGTTACTTCCCCGGAAAAGATCTGCAAAATTGTATAGTTTATCTCCCTTTGAAGAATATGTTTACTAAAGATCATTTCTTTAAAATAAAATTTCTCCTCTCTCCCTTCTCCTCTCTTCCTCCTCCTCTCTCCCATATGTTTTGAAGTATTAAGAAATCTAAAATTAAGGACTTTTATATAACAAAGTTACTCTCCCTTATGAGGAGTTATTAAACTCTTTTTATCATTAGCTGTTTATTTATCACCAGATTCATATTTGATCAGCTTCATAAAGATCTGTGAGCAATTCCCTGGCGTCCTTAAGGAACTATGACCATACCAGCCTGGAGTATGAAGATGATAACACTCTATTTAATAACTTAATCGATCAGCTTAGGAATGCACTGACCATATACAGAACAGTTTGGTCTTCAAGGGCGACGACGAAGCTGATGTATATTGGAGGTGGCTCGGAACTTCCCCCTCTCCACATTGGTCCCGATGTCGTAGAGCTTATCAGCTCCTTCATCTACCTGGGCTCTACAGTCCCCAACAACGGATGCCTGGCCCATATGGAAGCCCCTTTGACACCACCGCTCTATCTTCCGGAAGATGAAGCTCTGCATTTACAATGCATAGGCCTTCTCCATTCTCCCCTGTGGAGCAGAAACGTAGCCCATCTCGAAGACTTTGGCAAAGAGTATCGGCGGCTTCGATAGCGGGGGCCTTGAGGACCGTTGAAAACATCAGGTGGTACCATCATATGTCCAACAAAGAACTGCGTGCGCGCACGCATCAGCCCGTAGCCGTCCACCTCGTAGCTCTCCGTTGTATGCGCTGGTACGGACATATCCTCCGTCTCCTGCTATATCAGCCTACCAGGGCAATACGCTCATTCGACGCAGCAACTGTGAGCTGGAAGAGGCCTCGTGGCAGGCCCTACATCAGATGGCTGGACGGGATTGGAGAAAACCTCGATAGGCTCGACATCACCCTGGAGGATGCAAAGGGGCTGACGAAGGCGCGCCAATGATGGAAGACACTGGTAGACCTGGTCACCGCTAGGCATGGGACCACCAACCTACCTGATTCCTACCTACCTACCGACATAACTACCTACATACGCACACATATAATGATTCTCTCATCTTCTTAGATGGTAACCGGTTCACATTCAGCCCGATTTTTCTGATTTACTTTCATCCTTGCATCTGTTCGGATTTGACTTTTCAGATTAACCAATTTTTCGCCACGCATCCATTGCCATAGGACTTCATAAAATACAAAACGAACCAAGAAATGAGATAATATTAAGATATTTGAAGGCAGCAAGCTGGCTGAAACATTAGTACGCCGGGCGAAATGCTTAGCGGTATCTCGTCTGCCAGTGCGTTCTGAGTTCAAATTCCGCCGAGGTCGACTTTGTCTTTCATCCTTTCGGGGTCGATAAATTAAGTACCAGTTACGCACAGGGGTCGATATAATCGACTTAATCCGTTTGTCTGTCCTTGTTTGTCTCCTCTGTGTGTAGCCCCTTGTGGGCAGTAAAGAAATAGGTATTTCGTCTGTCTTTACGTTCTGAGTTCAAATTCCGCCGTGGTTGACTTTGCCTTTCATCCTTTTGAAGTCGATAGATTAAGTACCAGTTACATACTGCGATCGGTCTAAATTATTGGGGAGGGATCCAATCGATTAGATCGACCCAGTACGCAACTGGTACTGCTGTCACGTGTGGGACGGATCCGGCAATAGCTGAATCCACTGTGAAGATTGTCCCACCGCCCTCTTTTGGTCGGGAGGAGCAGGCAATTTTTATTTGTCTAGTAGCTGTAGCGAAAGAGATAGTATGGTGGACCTGTTTGAAAGGGCTAAAGACAGACAGTTTCCTCTTTGGCCAAGCCCTCATCAACTTTTTCAAGTTTCACTTGAAAAGGAAGTTGAGGGTTGAGAGGAAAGTGTTGCCTAGTAACAAGTTTGTTGAAAGGTGGATGAATGTTGGAAGAATGGCCAGTGTGAAAGGACCAATTCTGAGCTTGCACCTGTAAAAAGGGAATCAAAGGAGTCGGCTTCTTGCCCTGTTATTCAGGCACCCGTGGCTTTTGTGGGTTTTTCCACGTGGACCTTAAAGCGCCTCCCCTATTGGGAGTTTTTAATTTGTTCAATTCTTATTGTTATTACATTGTGTACACGCGGTAAAACCCTTTGTATCGTCCTGTTTTTTGTCTTTTATGTTGTTGCATGTCATTTAATGTGTTTGTATGTGAGCCCTTATGGCTAATAAAAGAATGCTTCTTTTTTTTACTTGCTTCAGTTATTAGCCTGCGGCCATGTTGGAGCACTGCATTGAAGAATGTTTAGTGGAACGAATCGACCTCAGTACCTTTTTTTAAAGCCTATTACTTATTCTGTCGGTCTCTTTTGACGAGCTTTTTAAGTTACGGGGGCGTAAACACATCAACATCGATTGTCAAACGATGATGGGACACAGGCACAGACACAAAGACACACACGCACGCATGCACGCACACACACACACACACACGTGTGAGTATGGAGGGACATATTACCCCAATAAATAGCGCAGTGGCTCTCAGTTAAGTTCCAGTTTACGGCTAACCACATTGATCAGTATTTAACGATTGTGACTATTGTTAGTTGCCAGTCACTCTGTGAATTCTTCTGATGGGTAATTCCGTGTTCGCTTCGCTGGACGGTCATATTATCTGGAGTATATATAAATAATAATTATGTAGCGCATCGTTTCTTTTCAGCTTCCGTCAAACCGAATGCAGTCACAAGGATTTGGTCGGTTCGTGGCAATAATAGAGTGGCTGTGCGGTAAGAAGCTTGCTTACCAAACACGTGGTTCCGAGTTCATCCCCACCGCGTGGTACCTTGGGCAAGTGTCTTCTACTATAGTCTCGAGCTGACTAAAGCCCTGTGAGTGGATTTGGTAGACGGAAACTGAAAGAAGCCCATGGTGCATGTATGTATGTATGTATGTATGTATGTATGTATATATATATATATATATATATATATATATATATATATATATATATATATGTATGTATGTATGTATTTGTGTCTGTGTTTGTCCCCCCACCATCGCTTGAAAACCAATGCTGGTGTGTTTACGCCCCTGTAACTTAGCGGTTCGGCAAAACAGACTGATAGAATAAATACTAGGCTTAAAAGAATAAGTCTAGGGGTCGATTTGTGCAACTAAAGGCGGTGCTTCAACATGGCCGCAATTAAATGACTGAAACAAGTAAAAGAAAAACGAATGAAAGAAAAATGTGTGCGCAGGTGTGGCTGTGTGGTAAGAAGTTTGCTTCCCAGCCACATGGTTCCAGGTTCAGTCCCGCTGTGTGGCTCCTTGAGCAAGTATCTTCTACTATAGCCTCGGGCCAACCAAAGCCTTGAGAATGGGTTTGGCAGACAGAAACTGAAAGAAGCCCGTCGTATATATGTATATATTTGTGTCAGCTTTTGTCCCCACCACCATCTCTTGATAACCGATGCTGGTGTGTTTACATCCCTGTAATCTAGCGGTTCGGCAAAAAGAGACCGATAGAATAAGTACTAGGATTATAAAAGAATAAGTCCTGGACTCGATGCGTTCAACTAAAGGCGTTGCTCCAGCATAGCCGCTGTCAAATGACCGAAACAAGAACAAAAGAATAATCGCAAACATTTTGTCATTTATTCAGATGTCTTGAATGATTTTTGCATAATAGAGTTGGCAAAGATTTCTAGGTTTTCTAGATTTCGAGGAATTCACAGAGAGAATGGTCTTTGCCATGCTATTATGCGAAAGGTTAATTAGTTGTTGTGGTTTGACTCACGGTTATTTTAAAAGACAAAAGACGTTTGGCGAAGTTATCATGCATTGAGACTGAACTCTGAACCTCGTAAATGCAAAGCAACTTTCTTAACTATTCGGCGTGACACCTATCACAAATTTTCCTCGAGTTGTGGGCCGGCGGTCGCCAAGCCGGTCACCGCCGCGTACCCGCAGAGACGATCGGGAGAGGCCGAATTCAGAGCGACGATTAGGCGGTAGACAAACGATCGGGCGGCAGAGTTCCGCCGGCAAAGCGCAGGTGCGATCGAAAGCGCAGTCGGCTCGGCGGCGACACCGACCACGAGTGTGTGTGCGTGTGTGTGTATGTGTGTTAGGCACGCTAGGCCTCGCGGCCTAGGCGATTGACGGACGAGAAGCAGTCCGAGCGAGTCGCACAGCGAGAAGGAAGCCAGCGGGCGACTAGGAGCGATTGTGAACCGAGCAAAACAGCATAAGACGCGTCGGCCGCGGAGCTCCGCACCTGCTATCGAAAGGCCGTCGTCTTGGCGGCGATACCGACCGCGAGTGTGCGTGTCCGTGTGTTACGCACGCTAGGAGACACAGGGACAGGCGGCCGACGCGCTCGACAGACGAGAAGCAGGTCGAGCGAGTCGCGGCGGCGACAAACGAAGCCGGCGAGCGATTGGGAGCGAGCAAAGAGAAAGCGGACGCATCGGCGGCGGAGTCCCGCCGGCGAACCGCCGGTGCGATCTAAAGGCCGAAGTGTCGGCCACGATACGAGCCCCGATACTAGCCGCGGTCGGTACCGCGACGAGGTCCGACCCGCAAACTCGCGGGTCGGACGCATGGGAATAGTCACGCTCTAGGCGACCCTCACACCCCAAGTGGGTCCAGACTACTATGTAGGGTAGTCGCTGATCGGATGGGTTCCGCGACTCGAAGGAATAGTTTCGCCTCTCCTTTATTCCGACGGTCGGACCCGCGTAATCCGCTGCGCGATCGACTTTACACGATTCTTCCGCCCGCCTTGCAGTGAGCACCCTCGCCCTTGCTGTCACCGTCGTTCCACGCCCCGCGTCGCGGCATATCCGCTCGCTCGCCCGTACGCCGGCAGCCGTTCGTGCTGCCGCAATCAGTCGATAGGTTTACTTCTCCACGCCCGCGCCGTCGCTACGCTAAGCTCTCCGACTCGAAGGGATGTCCTCGCCTCTCCTTTCTGCCGACGGTCAGACCCGCGTAACCCGCCGCACGATCGACTTTACACGGCCGGCGCGTCCACGATTCTTCCGCCGACCAACCTTCCGCCTTGTAGTTGACGCCCTCGCCCTTGCTGTCGCCGTCGTTTCACGCCCCGCGTGGCGGCAGATCCGCTCGCTCGCCCGCACGCCGGCAGCCGCCGTTCCGTTCGTGCTCGCGCTCCGTTTGGCCGTTCGGTATCTTCCTACGCTACGCAAATATTAGACTGAGACTGTCGCAGAAGTAGCCGCGGCTCGAGGCGTGTGGAGGCTTCACGCCCCATCGATTTTGGTGACTCTGAATAACTGTCAGTACGATCGCACGGGCTAGTATCGACTGCCTTCGCGAGTCCACCCTATCAACTGTCGACGGCCCGGTAAGTGACAACCGTGGTGGCAACGGGTAACGAGGAATCAGGGTTCGATTCCGGAGAGGGAGCATGCGAAACGGCTACCACATCCAAGGAAGGCAGTGGGCGCGCAAATTACCCACTCCCGGCACGGGGAGGTAGTGACGAAAAATAACGGCGCGGGACTCTGTCGAGGCCCCGCGATCGGAATGACTACTCTTCAAATCCGCCCGAAAAGGATCGCTTGCATACGACTCGACTCGACTTGCCGTTCGGAGTGACGTGCTTAGTAGAGCAGCTACCACACAGCGATCTATTGAGTCTCTTCTCGCGAATGACACGATCCGCCCTTTCGAGGCGGACATCCGTTTTCCCGCCGTCCCCTTTTCTTTATTGTTTCACGAGAGAAACCGCGAACTGATCGAGACTGAGACAAAACGCGGGCAAACGGCAGGAGTAACTATGACTGCATCGAGCAGTGGAGGAAATTTGTAAGTCGCAGGAAGCAAAGCTATTATCGGCGACGATCGAGAGCGAGAGCGAGAGCGAGTGTTAAGCACGCTAAGACGAGCGGTCGACGGATAAGGAGTTGGTCCGAGTGAGAAGGAAGCGAGCGACGTCACTAAGAAGAAGAAGAAGAAGAAGAAGAAGAAGAAGAAGAAGAAGAAGAAGAAGGAGGAGGAGGAGGAGGAGGAGGAGGAGGAGGAGAAGAAGAAGAAGAAGAAGAAGAAGAAGAAGAAGAAGAAGAAGAAGAACTACGGAGCTTCGTCCGTCGCTCTTGTCGTGACGTACGCCCGTTCTGCCGAAGAGCTACGGAGCTCCGTCCGATATGTGAAACAGAGTTCAAGAAAGAAGGGAAAATATACATAATTATATTATGACAGACAGAGTTTAAATAAAAGAACAACAAAATTTTCCGTTTACGATTGGTGAGATGAACGTAGTTTGCCCGCACTGTCATGTACGTACATTTCTGCATGAAGTATTTAATTGTTGCCATAAACGTAAGGTTTCGCTGCCTAATTTAAAACAACTTTTGGAGGAATGGCCTTTAGAAAGAACATCAGAAACTATAACTCAATGTATCTATTCACCTTATTTGGAGCCAATGTTACACCACCCCCTGGTCATGGCCCTGTAGCAATATACTTTTCTACTATAGGCACAAGTCCTGAAATTTGGGGGGGGGGGGGAAGGGGGCCAGTCGATTAGATCGACCCCAGAATGCAACTGGTACTTAATATATCCACCACGGAATGATTAAACGCGAAGTCGACCTCGGCAGAATTTGAACATAAAGACAGACGAAATACTGCTAAGCATTTCGCCCGGCGTGCTAACCACTCGGCCAGTTTGCCGCCTTTAACTGTCACAATATAGTAACATTTCCTATGACACCAGCACACAATTGCCAGATGCTTACATTTTTTTATATTTTCCGTGACTTCTGTCTTTTAAGAAGTCATGGAACTGTTCAGCCCATGATCAACCATGTCAAAATAATGGTTTAATAAAGTTAAGTTTTATATGTGAAAGACTTTTTTGTTTTGAATGTGCTGTAGAAAGTGGTGAACGTTTGAGGTGATGAGGGGTGGGGGAGGCGCTAGGGATGTCGCTCGAGTATGAAGGGAGCGGCCGCCTGAAAAGGCTTGGGAACCACTGGCATAGAGGCTTCTGATGACATTTACTTTTGATGGGGATGGTTCTCAGTTGGTGTGATTTGAATAGTAGAGACCTCGAAGGAGTCACTGTGCTGGTATGATAAGGTTTTAGTTGTTGATATCGTTCATGTTGCTGTTAGTGACATATTTGCGCTGGTTGTTGCTGTTTGTTTGTAGTGATAGTTTTGTCGTAGACTCTCTAGTCTGTATTGTTCGTTGTATTGTTATTGCAGCTGGCGTATCAAGTGATGGAAGAGGTTCGGTAGTTGTGGTAGATCGTTGAGATTCTGTAATGCAACTAATAATGAACGCTTGAAAGTTTTTTCTCGGCTATTTTCATAGTTTTTTCCTTTATACTTGATCAGAATATTTTCTTATGCATAACTGATAATGATGATGATGATGATGATGATGATGATGATGACGACGACGACCACGACGATGATGATGAAGATGATGATGATGATGATGATGATGATGATGATGGTGATGGTGATGGTATGGTGGTGATCATGATCATGATGATGACAACGACGATGACGACGATGATGATGATGATGATATTTTTTATTTACCTTCCCTTTTTCTGTCTTCATCTCTTTGAATATGTCGCATGGAGAACAGCACACTTCGTGATCTTGTCTTGCTAACTCAGGATTTTCTCATAAGAAAGTCCGCCAGAATTCCCCAAAGAAAACGTTCACCTCAGAAGTGCAACCTAACTAAGGATTTCCTTTGAAGATGTAAAATTAAAAAGTATGTTTGGTTAATGGCTTTGTTAATTACGTTATTTGATTAGGTTTCAATAAGATCTCGTTCGTTTTTTCGTATGTACGTACGTACGTTCGTTCGTTCGTTCATTCTTTCGTTGGTTCGTTGGTTCGTTCGTTCTTACGTACGTACGTTCGTTCGTTCGTTCGCTCGTTCGTTCTTTCGTTCGTTCGTTCGTCGTTCGTTCTTTCGTTCGTTCGTTCGTTCGTTCTTTCATTCGTTCGTTCGTCCGAACGTACGTTCGTTCGATATTTCATGTCTACGTACATACGTACGTACGTACGTTCGTTCGTTCGTTCGTTCGTTCGTTCGTTCGTTCGTTCGATAATTCGTTCGTACGTACGTACGTTCGTCCCTTCGTTCGTTCGTTCGGTCGTTCGTTCGTTCGCTCGTTCGTTCTTACGTACGTTCGTTCATTCGTTCGTTCATTCGTACGTACGTTCGTTTTTTCGTTCGTACGTACGTTCGTTCGTTAGTTCGATCGATCTATTGTTCGTTCATTCGTTCCTTCGTTCGTTTTTTCATTCGTTCGTTCGTTCTTTCTTTCGTTCGTTCGTTCATTTGTTCGTTTGTTTGTTTCGTTCGATCGTTCGTTCGTTCGTACGTACGTACGTACGTTCATTGTTTCTTTCGGTCGTTCGTACGTACGTACGCACGTTCGTTCTTCCGTTCTATCGTTCTTTCGTTCCTTCGTTCGTACGTACGTACCTTCGTTCGATATTTCGCGCCTACGTTTATACGTACGTACGTACGATCGTTCGTCCTTACGTTCGTTCGGTCGGTCGTTCGTTCGTTCGTTCGTTTGTTCGGACATACGTACGTTCGTTCGTTCACTCGTTCGCTCTTTCGATCGTTCGTTCGATCGTTCGTTCTATCGTTCTTTCGTTCGTTCGTTCGTACGTACGTACGGTCGTTCGTTCGTTCTTTCATTCGATCGTTCATTCGTTCGTTTTTACGTACGTACATACATACGTGCCTTCGTTCCTTCGTTCGTACATACGAATGTAAGGTACGTTCGTTCGTTTGATCGTTCGGTCGTTCGTTCGTTCGTTCGTTCGTTTGTTCGTTCGTTCTTACGTACGTACGTTCGTTTGTTCGTTCGTTCATTCGTACGTACGTACGTATATTCGTTCTTTTGTTCGTTCGTACGTACGTTCATTCGTTCATTTATTCGTTCGTTCGTTCATTCGATCGTTCTTTTGTTCGTTTATTCGTTGGTTCTTTCGTTCGTTCGTTCGTTCATTCGTACGTACGTACGTACGTACGTTCTTTCGTTCCTTCGTTCGTATGTACGTACCTTCGTTCGTACGTACGTAATTTCGTTCGTTAGTTTGTACTTTCGTCCGTTCGTTCGTTCTTTTGATCGTTAGTTCGTTCGTTCGTAGGTACGTACGTACGTGAGTTCGTTCGTTCGATAGTTCATTCGTTCGTACGTTCGTTCTTAAGTACGTTCGTTCTTTCGTTCGTTCGTGTGTTCTTAGTTACGTACGTATTTGCGTACATTCGTCCGTTCATTCCTTCATTCGTTCGACCGTTCGTTCGTCCGTTCGTTCGTTCGTTTCTTCGTACGTACGTACGTACATTCGTTCGTTCATCGTACGTATGTACGTGCATTCGTTCGTTCGAACGTACGTACGGTCGTTCTTTCGTTCTTTCGTTCGTTCGTTTGTTCTTTCTTTCGTTCGTTCGTATGTTCGTTCGTTCGTTCGTACGTATGTGCGTGCGTGCGTTCGTTCGTTCGTATGTACGTACGTACGTACGTTCATTCGTTCGTTCATTCCTTCATTCTTTCGTTGGTTCGTTCGTTCTTACGTACGGACGTACGTACATTCGTTCGTTCGCTCGTTCGTTCTTTCGTTCATTCTTTCGTTTAAATTGTTATTTCGTTCGTTCATCCTTTCGTTCAGTCGTTCGTGCGTTCGTACGGACGTACGTATGTTCGTTCGTTCGCTCGTTCGTTCTTTCGTTCGTTCGTTCGTTCGTTCTTTTGTTAGTTCGTTCGTTCGTTCGTACGTACGTACGGTCTTTCGTTCGTTCGTTCGTTCTTTTGTACGTACGGATGCAAGGTACGTTCGTTCGTTCGATCATTCCTTCATTCGTTCGTTCGTTCCTTCGCTTCGTAATTCGTTCGTACTTACGTACGTACGTACGTACGTGCGTTCGTTCGTTCGTACGTACGTGCATGCGTTCGTTTGTTCGTTCGTATGTAGTACGTACGTTCGTATGAACATATGTACGTTCGTTCGTATGTACGTATGTACGTTCGTTCGTTCATTTGTCTCTTCTTTCGTTGGTTCGTTCGTTTGTTCGTGCATTCGTTTGTTCGTTCGTTCGTACGTACTTACTTACGTACATACGTACGTTCATTCATTCGTTTGTTCGTTTGTTCGTACGTACGTACGTGCGTTGGTTCGATATTTGTATCCACTATATATATATATAGCAATAATAATAATAACAACAACAACAACAACAACAACAACAACAACAACAACAACAATAATAATAATAATAATAATAATAATAATAATAATAATAATAATAATAATAATAAATGTATAAAATAGCTCCTACTCTGCGAAACTTTTTAATCTGTAAGTATGAGATCATGGAGAACCACACTGACGTTGAACAATGACAATGAATCTCTAAATGCTGGAGATGTAAGAATTTCATGTGGCATTTTCCAGGGTGACTCACTATCACCACTCATCTTCTGTCTAGCCCCAATACCGCTTTCAAAATTGCTCAATGATGCACAGTATGGTTATAAAATATTTGATAAAAATATAAATCATCTCATTTACATAGATGATTTAAAGCTCTTTGCAAAAAATGACCAACAACTCAAAGGCCTACTAGCGATTGTTAAACAATTCAGTGATGACATCAGAATGCAATTTGGCTTTGATAAATGTGCAAAAGCTACCTTTATCAAAGGAAAAATGACAAAAACATCTAATGTGAACCTTGACCAGCAAAATGTCATAAAAGAGTTAGAACCAGCGGAGAGCTACAAATACCTAGGGGTAATTGAAGGGGACAATATCAAGCATTCAGTGATGAGGGAAAGGATCAGAAGAGAATGTTATCGCAGGGTGAGAGCAATACTGAAGACAGCTGAACGCGAGAAACAGGATCGAAGCGATCAATGCTCTAGCCATACCAGTCGTGACTTACAGTTTCAATATCGTTAACTGGTCAATTACTGAAATATGTAATGTTGACAGAAAAATACGAAAACTGTTGACAATGCATAGAATGCACCACCCTAAGGCAGATATAGAACGTCTTTATCTGCCAAGAAAAGAGGGAGGCCGAGGACTTCTACAGCTGGCATTAACAATGAAGGTAGCCACAATTGGCCTAGACACCTATCTGAAAAACTCTGCGGACTGGATGCTAAAACTTGTCTCAAAACATGAAAGCAAGAAAGCATCTTACTCAGTAACAAAACAGGCAAAGGAATATCTAAGTGAATTCCAATAGCAACAAATTCAAGAAATAGACGAACTAGAAACACCTGCAGAAAAAGCTAAGCGCTTGAAAACCCGTGCTAAAATTGCTGCCTTAGATATTATGACTGATAAATGGCATGGAAAACCTCTCAATGGCAAATACCCAAAGAGAGCGAATAATGCAGATATTCACAAAGCCCTTACCCATCAATGGCTAATGGCCTCTGGCTTGAAATCAGAAACAGAGGGGTTTATCATAGCAGCCCAAGATCAATGCCTACCTACAAAGAACTACCAGGCCAACATATTAAAGAACGGCTGCTCCCCATTATGTCGTATATGCCAACAACAAAGTGAGACCATCGATTATGTTGTCTCCATGTGCAGTCTGCTTGCACCTACAGAGTATCTCAACAGGCATGATAGAGCTGCACAATATATTCACTGGGTAATATGCAAAAACCTGGACTTGCCCCATGACAAAAACTGGTGGGAACACAAACCACCCCCAGTACTTGAAAATGATCACATTGCACTCCTCTGGAACTTCACCATTCAAACTGACAGAAAGATAGACGCAAATAAGCCAGACATCATACTGAAAGACTTCAGACAAAAATCATGCCTCCTCATTGATATGACTGTCCCAATCGATATGAACGTATCTGTCAAGACCTACCAAAAACTGAGCAAATATAAAGATCTTGAAATAGAAATTAGCAAAATGTGGAATCTGAAGACGAAAACAATACCTATTGTCATAGGTGCCCTGGGAATGACAGCGAAACGGGCTGATTACTACCTAGCTCAGATACCAGGAAACCCCAAACTGGCTGAAGTTCAAAAGATAGTGCTCATGGGAACTGCCCATATCCTACGTAAAATACTGTCTATGTGATCTCAAATTTTAAAACAAACACATAATTTTCTTATGGTTTCTTAAACATTCACTAGAACAAAACTGTACAAATCCAAATATATGGTACCCTAGGCATAACACCTACATGAACTTCTAACTTGTTGTCTCTTGAGGTCTCTGGGTGAGACTTGGATCCAACTTGTACAAATGCAAAACAAAAGTCAAATATAAAATAATGATAATAATAATAAACGCCGACACTAGTACCACCTGACCACTTATTGTTTGCGCGCAATGATAATTTCCGGATCAGTGAAATATTTCTATAGTATTTTCACTGCAATTTGTTTGTCTCTTTCAGCAAGCTTAGTTTTAAGTTACTCGGTGGCCATAATATACGAAATTCTCCCTTGTGTTAGGCAAGAAGCTGCACCACTGGACAAACATTGCTTATTTTCAATCAATGCCACAGAATATATGAATGTCTAAGGATTCGTTTGAAGATAACTAAATTTACACACAACTGATCGTTCCTTCTCTATTTCATTAGAGAGCTGGTGGATGGATTAGCAGGTTATTTCCATTTGGTTAAATGCAGTTGAGGAGGTAAGGTTTATATCATTAGGCTTAATGTTGGAGGTGTCAGCTATTACAGTTAAATTGTTTCTCGTTTTACTTGTAGATATGACGAAGCTATATATAAGCTTAGTATCTTGTAATGTCGCTAAATTAATGACCCCAATTAACAAATGGAAAATCATAAAATTTATTATTGTGTTGATTATTGCATTAATAATACTTCAACTTATAACCAGCTAATATCTAATTGTTGTCCTGTTCGAAGAAATTACCTTTCAAAATCCACAGTGACTGTTAAATCCAATATCCATCTGAAGAGTATTACCTACATCGGCATAACCGTTAAGCCATTTAAACGTATTCATGACAAAAACTCTGAACACTTTCATAATCCAATCTACCTAGTTATAATCTGAATTATCTCTAACATACGCACAAAGCTTGGAATTTTACATGAAAGAGTTAGACGATACCGTCGACCGCCAGTTCTTGACTGATATATTATTTTGTCGACCCCAGGGAGATGAAAGGTGAAGTTGATCCTGGTGGAAATTGAATTCAGAACGTAAAGAACTGGAACAAATAACCACAAGGCAGTTTTTCCGAACCTCTAACGGCCCTCCCAGTCCACCGTCCTTACCAGATGAGGCTATGATAACGAGGCACTGCACAGATGAGGCTATGATAACGAGGCACTGCACAGATAAGGCTACTGTAAACAAGACCGGCATTGTAAGACTTGACCAATATTTTTTTTTAGTGGTGAGGAGCTTGCTTACCAACCACATGGTTCCAGGTTCAGTCCCACTGCTTGCCACCAGGACTTATTCTTTGTAAGCCTAGTACTTATTCTGTCGGTCTCTTTTGCCGAACCGCTAAGTTAAGGGGACGTAAACACACCAGCATCGGTTATCAAGCGACGGTGGAGGACAAACACGGGCATACACACACACACACACACACACACATGTATATATATATATATATATATATATATATATATATATATATATATATATATATATATATATATATATACTAGCAGAAATACCCGGCTTTGCCCGGGTTAAAGAGAATAATGAAATCTAAAAACGCCGTCTAGACTACGCAACCCTCAACTGTTAGTAGCTACGATACCATATTTCTACATTAATAACTCTCCAATCCATGCCAGCATGGAACATAGACATTAAGTGGAATGCCAGTCTCTCATCTAGGAGGGCCTTGAAATCAATGTTACCAACTGGGGACTCTGTGTGTCGTAGTGATAATAATTATTTCTGCAACGAAATAATTTTACTCAACAATTTGCAAGTGAATCAGTGGAGGCAAAGATGCGTCTCATTTACTTGACAATTTATGCACCACATTGCAGAAATCACAATGAAAGTATATCTGAAAGGGTAGTCTTACACTGTTGTACCGTTGAATTACAAATAATGCTCATCTGTTATGTTCGGGTTAAAATTTCATCAACATCAAAAATATATGAATTTTCATGGGAGTTATGGCCGTTATACATAGAATATAATTTCCAAATTTCATAAAGATCCGTTCAGTACTTTTGACGTAGTTTTGGATAAGAAAACAAATGACTAATGTGTGTGTTTGTGTGCATGTGTTTGTGTGTGATGGGTGTATATATGTATAGATATCTGTATGCATGTATATATATGTATATATGTGTACATATTACATGTACATCTATATATATATATATACATCTACACATGTGTATACATATACGTATGCATATAGATCTATATCTATGCATATACGTGTACATATACATGTATATGTATACATATACATCTCTTTCTCTCTCTGAAAGTATCTGTTATTACAGTGTCGAAATGTGATTGTTTCAGTTAGTGGAATAACGTGTACATATACATCTATATGTATACATATACATCTCTTTATCTCTCTTTCTCTCTTTCTCTCTCTCTGAAAGTATCTGTCATTACAGTATCGAAATGTGATTGTTTCAGTTAGTAGAATAGTTTCATTTTTAGTGAAAGTATTTGACATGAGTGTTTTTGTTTCACTTTTGACACGTAATACTTAAATAGTGAAGGAGATATTATGTTGCTGTGGGCTCGAACTCTGCAAGAAGTTAAACATTTTTTTGACTAAAACACAACTGGAACCCTAAGTAAGGCATCTGTAAAATTTGAATGAAATTGGTTGCGTAGTTCTCGAGTTTTAGGGATTCACACAGACAGACAGACAGACAGACACACACATTCTCATTTTTATATATATAGATATATATATATATACGATGGGCTTCTTTCAATTTCCATCTACCAAATCCACTCAAAGCTTTGGTCGGCCCGAGGCTATAGTAGAAGACACTCGCCCAAGGTGCCGTGCAGTAGGACTAAACCCAGAACCATGTGGTTGGTTAACAAGCTACTTACCACACAGCCACTCCTGCGCCTGTATATATACATATACATGTATACATACGTACAAACAGGGAGAGAGAGAAAGAGAGAGAGAGAGAGAGAGAGAGAGAGAGAGAGAGAGAGAGAGAGAGAGAGAGAGAGAGAGAGAGAGAGAGTCAAACAACGGATCAGATAGATTGATTAAGAGAATGAGA
The DNA here is from genome assembly GCF_046866305.1 of Octopus bimaculoides. Classification (NCBI taxonomy): domain Eukaryota; kingdom Metazoa; phylum Mollusca; class Cephalopoda; order Octopoda; family Octopodidae; genus Octopus; species Octopus bimaculoides. The sequence goes on along the minus strand of NC_142929.1, from coordinate 187,833,205 downwards.
AGAGTATAGCAGGAAGAGAAGGCTGGAGATAAATTACAATATCACAAATTAGTGATTAATAAATTCGCTGTCGTCTGTCTTTCGCAGAGAACGTAACCTGTTGCAGATCTTCCCCTGGGCTTTTGTTCTCTTTCTTCCACTAATAGCGGAAGAAAAGAGTGGAAAACAACAACAACAACAACAACAACAACAAAACGGGTATTTTCTTTGCTTGTCGTGTTATTAGATTTTTATTGCAATCTTTATTAAAATTCATGTCTATCAATCAGGGAAAAATGAAAGCAAAATAGACATCAGCGAGATTTGAACTTAGGACATTGAAAGTCAAGGATGTGTTGACAGCGTCTATCGATTCTGGTACTTCACCAACTACAAAAAAATATTTTAATAGCTTAACCTTAGTTGATATGGTAGTATCCATGATTATTGAGGTAGTGGAGGTTGGGTGATTCAGCTATATAACTTCTTTTATCTCAGTTCCTTATTACATATGTTATATTCCTCTGTAAATACTACTTGCCTTATTTCAGTCTCATATATCCTACGGTTGTTGATGGCCTCATTTTTACATTAATTACGAGTCAAGCTCAACAGGGTCTTCTTACCCTGCCGATCCGTCCAAGCCCGTTCCCTTGGCTGTGGTTTCGCTAGACAGTAGATAGGGACAGTGGGAATCTGGTTCATCCGTTCATGCACGTCACTAATTAGATGAAGAGGCATTTATTTGGCTATCTGTTTCTTGTTGACATATATATTGTCATCACCAACAAGCAAAAAGCAAACTAATAAAAAAAAGCTGAAGAACTCGTGAAAATGAAGGAAGGAAACTGCTGAATTCTGTAGAAAGGTATTACTACATACAGGTTTACGTGTGGATGGTGAACGGGTGTGGTCTCCGCTGGCGAAACAGATGTTTTCCAAGTTCACTAGTTTCGGTGGATTGGAAACCTGGTTGAATCGAAGATCGAAGTTGGGTACATGGTACACGGAGTGTCGCAAAGCACTCTTGCTATTCCGTCGCTGGTGCAATGCCTGCGGTGGGGGCTCCACCGCATTCTTCTATAGAGGGCTTGTAGAGGCGAAATGTGATGACACCTTAGGGGAAACCCTAGGTCTCGACGAAAATTAGCTGGCCAGTCTATTCCGACGTACATTCTGGCCGAAGACCCTGGATAATTTTCAGAAGTCTCTGGCATAGCAATGTTACCGAGGGGCCTTACCTGTTCGGGAAAAAACTCGCAAGACATGGTTGCGCCGTCCCTCCGACTTGTCCAAGATGCGGGCGGGACAGGGAAACCGTCCCGCACGCTATTGTACAATGTTCGGAGGTGTCGGAGGTGTGGGTATGTGCTGAACAACTGTTGTCAGGTACTAGAAGAGTACAGCTATCGACTGAATCAATTGTAAAAATTGACTCGCCGGATTTCCTCTCGAAAGAAGGTAAGATTTGTTTTCTCACTGTGGTAGCAATTGCGAGACAGGTTATTTGGAAAACGAGGATGAAGGGTATGTCAGGCATTTTCATATCTAGCTCTGCACTATCTAGCTCTAGTAGAGCTAGAGAGGAAATGCCTGACTGCGAAAATGTTTGAGAGTCGATGGAAGAGTGCAGCACGAAATTTACGAATGAATGTAACCACATGAATGAGACGAAGGACTCATCTCAGTTATCAGTGGCGAGGCGGGGGCACGTGGGGTCCGTACTAAACCCGCCTTACCACTCCATCCGTAATGTCTTCCGGTCTGTCTCATCATTCGAGTTTATTTCGATTTCATTGTAAAATTTTTAACTGCATGTTTCTGTTAATTCATCCGTTTTCATCTGACCCCAAATCAGGCTGTATCGTCCCCTCTATGTTGCCCTACGATTAACCTACGTTTTTTTTATTTAGTATTTTTTCATTTGTCTTGCCCTTTTACAGTCTGTTGTGTCGCTGAATTTTTACTGAGAACATATATTTCTTTTTTCGTGGTTAGATGATTCGGCATCTATTTCTAGCATGCAGGAGTCCACTTTTGCTGGTCATTCCTCTTATTTTTGTATGTAATATAATTTTAATCCTCGGATTTTTTTAATATGCTAGATCACTGGTTTTAATTGATTAATATCAATTTCTACCCTCATTAATAAATTGTATATATATATATATATATATATATATATATATATATATATACACACATACCTGTAGTCCGTTATTTCGAGAGCCCCTTATTTCAGAGTAAATATAAATAAATGTAAGTTGTGTGTAAAAGAATCCCTTGCCATCCTTAAGTCTTTTGGCCCAAAAGCTTTGAAGAGATTTACTGAGGTGATCGCTTTTTACAACCATAGGGTTTCGTCCACCTTTTTGAGAGTGTATAGAAATAAAAGTACAGGTAATAAAATTGTTTAGCGTTACGGGGATTTGAAACCGGCAAGGTTGAATTTCTGTTAAATACAACCACTTAAGTGTTTAGCAATAGATTTTTTTTTAGATAATTTGGACTGGTCCGCTTATAGATTTTTCTTTTAATCTATATAAGCTTTTCACAGAAGAGTAACCTTTTCATAATAAGAAATATTTTGATCTGTACGTGTCTCCTTTTCCTGTTTATCCTAATGATGGGGGGTCATCGCCGTGATGCACTTTAGTGTAAATAAACTGCGGTGGTGAACTCCCGAAATGGTCATAGGTATATGTGAATATTGAATTTGACCTGTGAAGTCTGCTCATTATGAACTTTTGGACGTACTTGTATGGACGGAGTAAAAGAACTTTTTCATGATGTATGTGAATTTGACCTGTGAAAGTCTGTTGACTTAAGAAATTTGGACGTACAAGTATGAAGGAGGTAAAAGACTTTTTTCAAATACTTTTTCAAATATTTAAAAAAAAAATTTTAAGTTTTCAAAAAATATTTCAATCATCAGATAAAACTCTGTTAGTCAGTGGACATTTATTTTATTTTATCTTGTACTATATTTGTCTATTAGATTTTTTGGTAGTTTTTAAATTTTTACCTGTTTATATTTAACTTTTTAATAGGCCGGGAATTTGACCTGTGAAAGTCTGTTGACTTAAGAAGTTTGGACGTACTTGTATCAGGGAAGTAAAAGACTATTTTCAAATGCTTTTTCAAATATTTACAAAAAAAAAAATATTTAAGTTTTCAAAAAATATTTCAATCGTCTGAGAAAACTTCTTTAGTCGGTGTACATTTATTTTATTCTATCTTTTATTATATTTGTCTATTAGATTTTTTGGTAGTTTTTTGAATTTTTAGCCTTTTATATTTAACTTTTTGATCGGAGGGGAATTTGACCTGTGAAAGTCTGTTGACTTAAGAAATTTGGACGTACTTGTATGAGGGAAGTAAAAGACTTTTCTCAAATGCTTTTTCAAATATTTATAAAAAGTTTTCAAAAAATATTTCAATCGTCTGATAAAAATTTTTTAGTCGGTGTACATTTAATTTATTCTATCTTTACTTATATTTGTCTATTTGATTTTTTGGTAGTTTTTGAATTTTTACCCGTTTATATTTAATTTTTTGATAGGACGTGAATTTGACCTGTGAAAGTCTGTTGACTTAACAAATTTGGACGTACTTGTATGAATGAGGTAAAAGATTTTTTTCAAATGCTTTTTCAAATATTAAAAAAAAATAAAATTTAAGTTTTCAAAAAATATTTCAATCGTCTGAGAAAACTTTTTTAGTCGGTGGACATTTATTTTATACTATCTTTACTTGTATTATATTTGTCTATTATATACTTTGGTAGTTTTAAATTTTTTAGCCTTTTATATTTAACTTTTTGATAGGACGGGAATTTGACCTGTGAAAGTCTGTTGACTTAAGAAATTTGGACGTACTTGTATGAGGGAAGTAAAAGACTTTTCTCAAATGCTTTTTCAAATATTTATAAAAAGTTTTCAAAAAATATTTCAATCGTCTGATAAAAATTTTTTAGTCGGTGTACATTTAATTTATTCTATCTTTACTTATATTTGTCTATTTGATTTTTTGGTAGTTTTTGAATTTTTACCCGTTTATATTTAATTTTTTGATAGGACGTGAATTTGACCTGTGAAAGTCTGTTGACTTAACAAATTTGGACGTACTTGTATGAATGAGGTAAAAGATTTTTTTCAAATGCTTTTTCAAATATTAAAAAAAAATAAAATTTAAGTTTTCAAAAAATATTTCAATCGTCTGAGAAAACTTTTTTAGTCGGTGGACATTTATTTTATACTATCTTTACTTGTATTATATTTGTCTATTATATACTTTGGTAGTTTTAAATTTTTTAGCCTTTTATATTTAACTTTTTGATAGGACGGGAATTTGACCTGTGAAAGTCTGTTGACTTAAGAAATTTGGACGTACTTGTATCAGGGAAGTAAAAGACTTTTTTTCAAATGCTTTTTCAAATATTTAGAAAAAAAAAATTTTTAAGTTTTCAAAAAATATTTCAATTGTCTGATAAAACTTTTTTATTCGGTGTACATTTAATTTATTCTATCTTTACATCAGTTTGGGTGGTTGCGGCTAGTGTAAGCACCTGCAGTGTCCTATTGGAACATTGGAGTCGAGAGATGGTCGGTGGCCAGTTGTCGTGTAGTGAGTGCACCTGCGATGGCCTTTGAGCATGTCGCTGTGACAGGTGGCGGTGGATTTATGTGCCTTCCCTGTGAGGGTATATTTTGGCAGCTAGGACGCCAATAGTCAGTGGGTGAATGTAGCATTGGGTTTGCTTGGTATGTTATGATCATTCGGGATTCAGTGGATGATGGGCGATTGAGGTGATCCACTGAATTTTGCCTGATTGATGGATGCACTGCCAAGCTTTACCCTTTGGGACACTACCTTGGCGTGGTGAAAGAGCTTACGTCCGTGTGGGGAGGTATGTCGATAGGTTGTAAAACAATGCCGAATATGTGCCCTCGCATGGACAAACTAAATGTGTCCCTTCCCCCATGGCGGTGCCAGCCAGTCTGGTGGGGCCCATGTAGTGTGTGGGTGATCCTGATTGAGAGGAGTGGGCCTTCCGGAAGTGATAGGTGGGCTGCCGATAGCCTGCCTCCTGGTAAAATCGACTGGCCAACATAGGGTACGTTGTGACCCGCGTCAATGGTGAGTGAAGACCCGTTTCGGGCGGGGTTGCGCGGTACGTTATGACCCATTCGTCTCTGTGAGGTCCGGTGTGTCATGGCCTCTTGACCCCAGCAGGTGGATGACCACCGAGGTCACTGGTTTTTCGTATACCGTTTCGACTTTCGCCGGTGTGTGATACCTCGCTGTTTCGGAGGGATGGATGCACTGCCGCGCATTTGCTTTCCACGAGCTGTTGGCATTGGGTGGATGCACTGCCCTTCGTTGGCCGGAAGATGCACCAGTGAGTTAAGGTGAAGGTATGTCTGCTGTCCCTAGTTGTGGGTCTGTGCCTGGAGATCGTTTCGTTTATGCATTCATGAAAATTGCCGCCTGCGGGTATTGCTATATATAAATAAATAGTAAGTTTAAAAACATACGGTAGCCAGGGGCCGTATAAACTGTTGACCCCCGGTCAGGGTGGTGCCTGGAGGTTAAAGCCGGGCGTGTTGCCCATCCACGTCGGGCCTAATCATTTTGGTTCCAGCCTTTCTACCCACCCCGGTGGCGGATAATGAGCCATTTCTGCTACCGGTTAATCAGTGGCTCACCCAACTGACTTTTAAATATAGATGATATAATTGATTTCTCAGTGGTCGTCGCTGTGATCCTTTCTTGGGTTTTTTTGTTTTTTTTGATACCCATAAAACTATCCGTCCCAGCTGGGATAGTTATATAATTGGAAGAGTCGGCCGAGGTAGCGTCGGAGGGGGCTGTGGAATGGTATCAGCCTAAAAAAGGCTGATTAAGGCAAGATGGAACATACCAGTCGCCCCGGTGGTGTGTAGAATGAGGGATGAGATGTCTATGGTGCGAGGTTACAGGAGGATCGAATGGGAGGAGTGAACATACCAGACATCTCGACAGTATGTAGAAAGAAAGACTAGTAGTTCGATGAACGAAGTAATAAGATGAAGGAATATGCCATATCGCACCAATGGTATATCGACAAGAAATTCGATGAACGAAGTAACGAGTACATTGAATGAAATGAATGAACATACCATGTCACTCCAACGGTGTGTCGAAAAGAAAGATGAGACATCCGATAAACGAAGCAAGAAGCAGACTGAGTGAGAAGATTGAAGATACAGAGAAGATTGAATGAGAAGTATGAAAATCGAGAAGACTGAATGAGAAGGATGCAAATACTAGTCACCCCGATGGTACTTCGATAGAAAGATGTGATGCCGAAGCAACAGCGAGGATGGTTAAGGAGATCAAGAAGATACCCATATTGAGACCCAAATTGAAAAATAAAATAAGATACCTGGATAAGACGAAGTAACGACCTGTCGACGAAGAATGATGAATATTTTTTTATTTGTTATAATAGATGGTGCCGTCCCGAATGTGATATGGGCCTGCTCGACACTTAAAGCATTGGCACCTGGTAAGACCACCCACGTTAAAAACAGGGAGGTGATGACAATATATATGTCAACAAGAAACAGATAGCCAAATAAATGCCTCTTCATCTAATTAGTGACGTGCATGAACGGATGAACCAGATTCCCACTGTCCCTATCTACTGTCTAGCGAAACCACAGCCAAGGGAACGGGCTTGGACGGATCGGCAGGGAAAGAAGACCCTGTTGAGCTTGACTCGTAATTAATGTAAAAATGAGGCCATCAACAACCGTAGGATATATGAGACTGAAATAAGGCAAGTAGTATTTACAGAGGAATATAACATATGTAATAAGGAAGTGAGATAAAAGAAGTTATATAGCTGAATCACCCAACCTCCACTACCTCAATAATCATGGACACTACCATATCAACTAAGGTTAAGCTATTAAAATATTTTTTTAAATCCTTGCAAACTGTTTTAAAAATTTCTGTGTCTTATGACAAAAATGATGATAGTCGTTGTCATCATGGTAGTGGCAGTGGTGGCAACACTTCAGATAATCCCAGCATTTTCAGTCAGTTGTTGCAAATATAATGAAAATTATTATGAATGACTTAAGATTAGATATTTAAACTAAACATAGTAAATGAAATAAGACAAACATGTTTGAAATGTATAAATATATTCTTTATCATACAGGAAACTGATTGACATAGGTGAGTCTTTCTTGAGATTTTGGTTTATGTGTGGCATGAGATCTGAAAAGAAGAAAATAAAGATACCATATCAACCTAATGTTGGACAGACATAGACATTAATAATTATAACTAAAAGTAAATAATGATCAAAGCTAAGTATTAGTGTACAAAGGAAGATGACTGCCATATGCTAATCAAGATATGCCAATGGGTGTGACAAGTTTTGGGATTTTTTATTAGTTTTGTCTGGGTAAAAAGACTGAGATCAATGCAGTTAACTGTATGGTTTATTGATAACCATCCACCCATCAGCCATTGCCAACAAGGCAATAATTCATCTGCTGTATATTATCCATTGCCAAAACAGAAGAATGTATTGGATAATATAGCCCTAGATATACAAAAAGAGGAATGGTTATAGAACACCTTATACTTATAGGCCTCTGGAATCAGAGCTGACTTGATAACTAAATAACTTACTCATAAGATACATTTTTGTGCTCAGGAATAATTTTCTCTAAATCCACGATATCAGACAGTAATTCCACATTGCGAACACTGCCAAAAAAGTCTGTGAGTAGAACCTTCTCTGTGTCTCGTTTGAACAGGTCTGTTCTGACACCCACTCGGGAAATGCACTGTTTCTGAGGGCAAACACGCAACTGATAGAAATAACACATAAAGAAAGAGTGAGATTTATAACACAGTAAAATGTATTGCAGCAAGCACAACATTATGAAAGAAGCATGAAGAAAACAGTAAATATACATACAAATTGTCCAAGTGTTTTTTTACTAGTTGGTGTGACTTGTTCAAGGAACTCTAAAGCATAGTATGTGTACCGATCAATGACATATACACCAATAGCTGGATCAACATGATGCTACAAACAAAGAATGAAGGATTGCAGCAATTAATACACTAGAGATTTACAATATCATATATATATGTATATATATGTATATATATATATATATATATATATATATATAAGGTTAAGGAGGGTATTGGATTTAACCAAACCCAAAGATACAGGTAATACCGAGTAAGTGCTGTATACCGACTAGTTATGCCCCAGTCGTTGTATGAACAGGATTGGGGATTATAAGTTGTGTATTAGCCTGTGTATGTATAAATATATAAAAGGATAAAGAGAGCAATGGTAAAGTTGGAAATATATTTTATGGATAGAGTCTTACAGCTGTTTCAGGGAAGATCCAATGCATCCCTTTATCGGAGACAGAAATAATAAAGGAATCGATTATTATATCCATACATATATATATATATATATATATATACACACACACACACACACACACACACACACACACACACACACACAAATAGCATAGGAGAACAAAGTTTGAAATAATCAACTTGTGACATCATTACACATCTTTCAATGACAATTACACTGTGATTACATAGAATCAAGGTTATGTAATTTTTTGAGCAAGTCACTTCATCAAAAGCATTTCATAATGCTTCTGATAAAGTAAGCAAGTGATAAGGATATTTAGGGAGGAACTGCTGGTAGTTAGTGAAGTTTATCAACCCAGAACAATCAGAGAGGTATTGAGGACAATCAATGAGATATTGATAATATTTTTTCTCACCTTGATAATAACATTAATATAGAGAACAAAAAGAGAAATAAAGCAGTTAAAAGTAAGTAATTAAGCAATGAGGTATAAAGTAGCTAATAGGGAGGTTTAAAGTAGTAAATAGTGAAGTATAAAGTAGTTATTAGTGAAGTATAAGGTATTTAATAGTGAGACACTTACTGAGAGTGAATCTTCTCCAACATGACTACTGGCCACAGCTAAAATATGGGGGGAATAAAACTTCTGATACATTGATTCAGCTTGGCATGTGTCTATCATGAAAAATATTTCATGGTACCTATAATAATAGAAACATGTAAAATTAACAGGAGTGGTGGTGTCGGTAGTGGTAGTGGTAGTAGTAGTAGTAGAAGTGATGAGATAGCAGTAGTGACAGTTGTACTAGCAGTAGTAATGACTGTAGAGTATGAAGTAATGGTGACAGTAGGAATGGTGACAATGATAGTGGGCATAGTAGTGAAGGTAATGGTGGTGGTGGTGGTGGTAAGAGGTAATAACTGAGTGAGAGAGGCGGGGGCAAAAAGGAGGAAAACTAGAAGGAACCAACCTCCGCTTTTGCCACATCTGTTCAAAGGCATCAGCTAGTTCTACATTGGATATTTCTTCAGAGTCCTGGAACTTCAAGAATCCATCACCTCCATGACCTGTACAAAAAATATCAATACAGTGAGTGATCTGCTTCGTATTCATTTGACTAACTAAAAATAGCAAATAAACCTCCCTTAAATCAAACCTTGACATCTTAAAAAAAAAAGGGTAGAAATGTTTAAAGTAGAGAAAATTGATATTTTCATCATCGTTCTAGCATCCAATGTCCCAAGCTGGTGTGATATATTGTTCGAATTTGGAACTCACAAAATTAAGATAACCAGAGGAACACAATATTGAAGACATGTCTGAACCCCTTTCAATATGGAAGACGATGAAAACAATAGCAATGATAGTGTACATCAGTTTATCAGCTGAGCCCAAATATTCTTACTTGAACCTAAATCTTCTTCAGTTTCTAGCCCTCCCCTTACACACATGGTACCAATCATCCAACATAAAACACTTTTTGTTCAAGTCTCAACAGGGTTATTTCCCTTGTAAGTTGCTACGCAGTGCATACACACATAAATTACCTCCCCTACATATTATAAAGCAAGAAGGGGTGAGAGGGGAAGACATTTTTCCATCTGACTTTCATACAATTGCAACCATTTCATAACCTTCATACAGTATAAATTTCAGCATGCTAAAATTATATGTATGTATTTGCATCAGCATTATACAATTGTACAGTCATAAATTAATGCAAATAAAGAACGCTAACTCATCAGATCACAGGACCATCATAGTTACACCTACAATTCAACTCAAGGATTCAAACAAATGTTGATTAAAGGCAAAAAAATTTATCCTAAATTTCCAATACCAATCATTTGTTTCTTAAAGCTGTCACACATTAAACTCAGGTCCCTACATCAATAGGTACTGTTCGGTGAAGTGGAACAGTAAATTGTTTAAAAACCTTTCATTAACCTTAACACGCTGAATTTCACTCCATTCTGATAAATTATTATGTTAATGTTGCCATTCATCCTTCTTGTATCACTCTTATGCTTTTGAGACTTTGTGTCTCTGTTAGAACTCATTGTTAAAGGGATATAGATGGAATATATCTTATATACTGGTGATTTGATTAAATGAAACAATTACTGGCACACTTTGTAAGGGAAGTTAAATATAACTAAGTTTTAAATTTAAAAATTAGGAAAAAAAATATGTCTATTAATCATACTTGTGTACAACAAAATTATGAATATCACATTTTCAAAGATTTAGTATGGATTCTCTCAAGACTTGAACAATAGTTTTAAAATTCACAGTCATCATCACCATCATTTAACGTCTGTCTTCCATGCTGGTATGGGCTGGACGGTTTAACATTAACTAGCAAGCTGGATAACTGCAGCAAGTTCCAATGGTCTGCTTTGGCATGGCTTTTACAGCTGGATGCCCTTCCTAATGCTAACCACTTTACAGAGTATACTGAGTGCTTTTTGCGTGGCATCAGCACCAGTGGATGGCCAAGTAGCCTGCAAAACAGATACCTCTCAGCTGAGAGAGGGAGAGGACCTAAGGGTAATGGTTGTAGATATCCCCTGCAGTACACCAGTGCACTGCAGCATGCTATTTTAAAGCCATACATATATGTATATAGCTATGGTTCAACACAAATCATACCTGTGGTCATTGAGGAAATACAAGAACTGAAAGTTATGAAAAATGCAGTACAGCTATTTCAACCATCTTTGAAATGTTAATTCAATAGTTGATAGCATCAGAGAAGTTGACATTCTTGGAAAAGGGATATGCAGTAGCATGATTCCAAAGACTGGAGTTGATTTTTGTAGAGCAGGTGGAGGAATCTTTTTAGAACAAAAGGCAAATTACAAGTGCATAAACACCTGTGAAGGTGAATATGTTGTACCAAACTATCATGAACTTTTCATTTCACAAACTCATAGGTATGAAACTTATATTAAATTACTATTTTAGTCTTGAGGATTAAATTATTTTATCAAGATTTTATCACACTATGGTTTCAAATTTGAAAGTGAATAAACTTTCAAGCACAGACTTAGAATTCTCCTCTTCTGCTATAGAAAAAGATTATAAGTATGTATATGCATGTCTATATATATATATAGTTTCAAAAAAACACAAAAAAACAACAAAGTGAGGACGTGATACGGATAGTGTTATTGGACGCTCGGGAAAGGAAGGAGAGAGAGTATGACGTTTCGGGCGGAAGTGGGACTGAACCTTGAATCATATGATTGGTATGCAAACTTCTTACCACACAACCACACTTACTTTGTACTTTGTTTTTAACAACACTGAAGTAATACTAAAGAAACTTACCAGTCATATAGACTAATATATTGCTTCTCTCATCAGACAACAGTCTTTTGGATCGTGGAGTACTGGGAGGAAGACGGCCAGTCAAGACACGTACAAAGTTCTCCACAGTTACCTGGAAAGGGAAATAGAGAATTAACAAGAGTGTGCGTAAGTGGCTTAGTTTGGAAGCTTGTAAGAATGTAGTGAGTACATAAATGACTGCAAGGTGAGTATCATGACAAGTTAGAGGTGGCAGAGAAATGAGTAAGAAGGGAGAAAGTCTGTAAGAGTGAGAAAAAGGGTTTATTTGTGAAAGTGTGTGAGTGTACTGTAAGGCTGTCTACTTATATACATAAAAGGATGAGTCAAAATATAATAATAAATGAGTCTAAGTGAGAGTGTAGATGACTGAGTTTCTGAGCAAGAGAAACAAACTAATTACTAGATTCCTCTTGTGTTTTGCAAATGAGAGGATATCGGCAAGAAGCATGCCACATCTTTATCATTTTAACATCTGCTTTTCCTATTTTAGCATGGGTTTCCCTCACTTTAATGTAAAATTGCTCCCCAGACACAACAAAATATTAGTCAAAGTTTTACTAAAATGTGTTTGGCTGATCCATACCTCATATCCACGGTAATCCACTTCAAATCCACTTCAACATCATCACCATAAACATTTATGTGCTGGTTAGCATTATTAAATACAGTACCTGAAAAAACAAAAGTAGCAATATTTTCTCTTGTGCATTTACTTTTAAACTGAAATATTTAAAACTGTAAACTCGTGTAGCAGATCACTCCCTGGATTCGATTTTACAGTATGTCGGCTTAAACTTTATATCTGTTTGAGTAGCCTTTGTACCAAAATATGAAGGAAAAGATGAGAACTTTGTAGAAACTCACTATAAAACGATACACTTTGCTTTTTCAACA
>NC_142929.1:187608064-187658064 GCF_046866305.1 Octopus bimaculoides | reverse complement strand
TATGCAAATGTATTATATCGTTGCATGTCACCTATTTGCAGCTTAGTAGATAGGGCCATTTCAAGTTAGTACCCTTCCATGGATACCGTGTAATGACAAAGTAGAATATATATAAATATGACTCATTGATTGTTAAGACAACACTAAATTGCCTCATCTTTTTGTACCTCTCACATGATAGCTATCATGGTTAAATATAGAAGATAATACCACATTAATTGTATACTTATTATATTTAGAAAAGTTGGCAGTTACAGAAATAACAGAATGGTGCACTAAATGGCTTAATGATTATTTACGTACATCTATGTGCTTATTTCAAACACCACAGTTGGGAATTTTTGTTTTCCTTCTCATTATTAAGTTGGCTTTAAGAAGGTGGGGGAGAGGTGGGAAAGAATGAGGAAGGTGTGGCGATAGTTGTGGTGGTGGTAGTGGTACAGGTGCTGGTGCTGGCGATGAAAGGGAAAACAACAATGACGATAATGATGGCAATAACAAGGAGGAAGTAGAAAGCAGTACCGATAAACCATTTCAGGGTTCCAAAACTGATGGAAGGGAATTAATGAGATATCCTGGTCTTAATGCTTGCCACACAACAAACCCTGTTACAGATATACCCAAGGTGTAGTTAATTGTATTACACCTGGATTAAGCCTACAACCCATCTTTCACTTTCATTTTTTCATGATCAGTAAAATAATTATCCTGTAATGTACTGAGTTTTAATGCAATTAACTTTATAAACCTATACATATAGGAGTGGCTGTGTGGTAAGTAGCTTGCTTACCAACCACATGGTTCTGGGTTCAACCCACTGCGTGGTACCTTGGGCAAGTGTCTTCTGCTATAGCCTCGGGCCGACCAAAGCCTTGTGAGTGGATTTGGTAGATGGAAATTGAAAGAAGCCCGTTGTATATATGTGTATATATATATATATATATATATATATGTGTGTGTGTGTGTGTGTGTGTGTGTGTGTGTGTGTATGTGTTTGTCCCCCTAACATGCGTGTGTGTATGTGTTTGTGTGTGTGTGTGAGAGAGCATGTGCAATGGAAGTGGGATGGTTCATCTTTGTTCGCTTAGCATTTGGGTTTATATTTTGATTTATTCGAATCTTGGTTGCTTTTTTTGTTGGTCAGTTATTTGTAGCGTTTTGACAGAAAAAAGTCATTCTAAAATTGTTTTTTAACGTAAGTGTGCCGAAACAAGTCGAATGCTTACACAGAGCAGGTTTTACAACCACATCATCCAAACTGACCGAGTGAAACCAGGCTTATCCGCAAGTATATATATCCAAGAAAGTTAGAGGTTGTGAATCCAACCAACAAAGGGATAATATCTATCCAATATACTGCTGGTAGAATACCCAATTATTATTACCCAAGTGTTTTTTCATTGCATGACAATTACATTACCAAGTGTAATAAATGGTTGAGGGTAAGGAGTTATTTTACTATTAATTTAATGTCTATAAGTTGATGAATACCACCTATTAATCCCCTCCATTTTCTTATTGCTATCTCTCTCTCTTTCTGTCACTATATATATATATATTTATATATACAGTAATATACACAGTAATCACTCACCATAATGCTGTTCACCTATCGCAGGAGGTTTTGGAATGTAACACCCACAATAGTCAAGGGATTACTCTGTGTGTGTATACATATATATATATATATATATATATATATATATATATATATATATATATATATATATATATATATATATATATATATACATATATATATATATGATATATGTATATATGTGTGTGTGTATATATATATATATATATATATATATATATATATATATATACACACACACATATATACATATATCATCATCATCATCATCATCGTTTAACATCCGCTTTCCATGCTAGCATGGGTTGGACGATTTGACTGAGGACTGGTGAACCGGATGGCTGCACCAGGCTCCAATCTGATCTGGCAGAGTTTCTACAGCTGGATGCCCTTCCTAACGCTAAACACTCCGAGAGTGTAGTGGCTGCTTTTACGTGCCAAAGGGATATGATGCAACATTCAAAGGCATTTTGGATCGATGTTAAGCCTCTGCCGCCTTGTTTACATTTTAGGTAGAAGCGGTCTACATCACTGTTTATGTGGAAATTATGTGTGCTTCTTAATATTTTTGGGGTTTTCACATCAATGGCTCAGATCTCATCAAGCATCCAATCAAGCAGCCCAAATGTTGGTATGTGTACTGGCACTGCAAATACATTGTGGGCCACTGTTTTATTGAATGTAGAGAGTTCTGAGGTCCAAATTTTCTTTATTTGGCTGTAATATTCTTTAATGACATGTGTCTTGTTACAGGTGCCTTTGTAAGGTGTATTTTCATCCACTCCTAGATACCTATAACATTCCTCATCAGACACAGGGTAAACAGTCAAATCAATGACGGAGATGCTACTTGTCTGGTTTATAGTTTTCCCCCTTTTCACAACCATATAACATTTATCCTGACCATACTCCAACCCTACATTCTTTGAGAATGTTGCAACTAGGTCCAGGCTCCTTTTCATCTCATGCGTATTCTTTGCATAAATTTTTCAGTCATCCACAAAGAAACAGTGAGTAATTTTGGTATTTCTGTTTCCTTGTAATCTCATGAGATACCCTTCAGAATTCCTTAACATGAATGACAAGGAGTTTACAGAAAGTATAAACAACATCACAGAGAGCCTGTTTCCTTGGAATATGCCTTTGCAATATTGTATTCTATCGGTGATAATACAGCTTAATTTCAGGATGGTCGTCCACAATGAAGTCAGGTCAGCTATGGCTTTGATAATTCTCATTGGAACTTTAGCAAGTTGAAGGGCTTCTGGCATCCATGAGTGGGGAACAGAGTCAAGGGCTTTCTTGTAATCTAGCCACATATGTATGTATGTATGTATGTATGTATGTATGTATGTGTGTATGTGTGTGTGTGTGTATGCATGTATGTATTTACCTATGTATGTATGTATGTATGTATGTATGTATGTATTCATGCATGTATGTATGTCGTTATTCAGTTTATTTCAAGATTTCTTGCCAATAGAGAAAGAACCAGTTTCTAACCTAGATCCAAGGTTCCTTCATTGGAATTTCAACATCAACAACAGGGTATTTTTTGCTTGTATGTATGTATGTATGTGTGTGTGTATGTATGTATTCATGTATGTATGTATGTATGTATGTATGTATGTATGTGCAGATTTGTATGTATGTATGTATGTGCAGATTTGTATGTTTTATGTCTGTATTCTCATGCATATAGTTACATATCTAAACATGCTCTTATGTATTTAAATGATAAACTTCTGGAAAGTTTTACAGATTTTTACAGTTCCAATGTTGGACTGGATCTGTAGTCTTCAAATTAGCTTTCTCCTTTCTGGTTTTGAGAAGCTTAATTTCTCAAGATTCGTATTTAAGCAGTGTGTTACATATCCCAGTGCCCCAATAATTACAGGTATAAAACTGAACTTGTAATCTGGGTAGAGATGTATGTATGTATGTATGTATGCATGTATCTATGTATGCATGCGTGTATGTATGTATGTATGTATGTTTGTATGTATGAATAAATTCATCAAAAAATGAGCTTCTATACTCGTGACCTCAGCTGGTCATCCCAGATATGTAAGACTGATGAGTGTCAATATCTGAAGGAAATGTATGTGGGTGGGAAAGAACTAGGATGTAGGGCTGGCCTGAATTCTTGTAACAACTGAATGGACTTTGCTAAAGGATCTAATAACTAAATAGTGTTAAACTGATCTATAGGAGAGGTCTATCATCTGTACGTCTACTACATATTTCTAGTCTTGCATCCATCTTAGAAACCATCATAAATAGAATAATTATTCAATTGCAATAATTATAATTTGAATGAAGTTTACTGAAACATATAGTTCTAAATTATATACTCTTCTTGTCTAAACTATATGCACTAAAATACTTTAAACTCGTTATGCTAGGAAGTGTCCTATATTTAAACATCCTACTTAATGATGTACTTCCTGATCCTCTTCAACAGACATTGGCACTTGATAAAATGTGATAGTATGTATCTAAGAGACCAGAAATATCTATCAAAAATTTTTTATTCATTAGAACTCATATTTTTGTGTTAACCATGAATAACATCAATTTACCATGAAGCATCAATGTAATACAGCCTGTATAAGTGAGCTGAGAGAACAGTTTGGCATTAGAGGACAGATATGAGTGCAATGGTGTAAATGGACAATGTGTTAGTGAGTGTATTTGTTGTTGTATATTACATATTGGTTTCAAATTTTGGTACAAGGCCAGCAATTTTGAGGAGGGGATAAGCTGATTAGGTTGACCTCAGTGCTCAGCCAGTATTTATTTTATCAACTCCAAAAGGATGAAAGGCAAAGTCAAGCTCGATGAAATTTGAACTCAGAACATAAAGATGGATGAAATTTCACTGAGCATTTTGCCCAGTGTGCTAATGGTTCTGTTAACTTACTGCTATATTGACACTGAAAGTTTACCAAGTAATGGCCAAGGAAAAGTGAGCAAGATATAAAAAGAAGCAATGAAGCAAGACCTTAGGATTCATCCAATATAGATTTGCATGATAAAGTGGTTGCTAAAAGACAATGACAATGTCACTGCTGTCATCAACCATGCTGATGCTGCTACCATGCTGTCAACATAGTTGCCACTGCTACCGCTACCACTACTGCGGTTGCTTCTATAGCCACCTCCACCTCTACCAGTGACAATGACAACAATGATAACAAATAGGATGACAATTACAACTGACCTAAATTTATGTTTTCTGTTTGCTTTTTGTTTTCCTTTACTTCTAACTAAACATTGCTATTGGTAAAATATCAAATCATCTTCAAATCCCATGACTTGCCACAAGAATCTAGATAAAGAGTGAGTGATGGAAATGACAAAGGAAACTAAAAGTCAAAATGAATCTAATAGGAGAAAACGAGGATATAAACAAGCTTGGTTAGAATCAGTTTTGTACTTTTTTTGGTATAGCTAGTACATGTTTGAAATTTCTTTTGGCTCTCCTTCGGTTACTCTTCTGAAATAGTTTACAGTAAAGCTGCTATGCATTGCCCATGGATAGCCATATATAATACATATAATACATAGGCATGACTGTGTGGTTAAGAAGTTTGCTTCCCAACCACATGGTATCAGGTTCAATCCCACTGAGTAGTATCTTGGACAAGTATCTTCTACTATAGCCCCAGGTTGACAAAAACTGTAAGAAGCCCATCATTTATATATCTATATATATGTGTGTGTGTGCATGGTTGTGTCTCCCTGTACTGATATTGCATGATTGGTTTAACCTTTTAGCATTCACATGACTCTTTCAAATGTAATGCTTATTTATTCACCTTGTTTTGAATTAATCATACATTATCTCATAGCTTCAAGATTTTAATGATGCAATTGCTTATTTTTACAATAATAGTGTAGGGTGGGTGTGAGAGGCCAGCCTTGGCTGCTTTAATCATAAAGCAAATAAAATATTTTGGGCAAGTTTGGCCAGTTTAAATGTTAGAATGTTAAATGAATGCCATTCATTCTTAATATTTTGTGAAACAAGTCTGTCCCAGGGAAACGTCAGCCTGCTTGGAAACAGGAAGCGGTCGATGACAGGAAGGGCTCTTGGCCATAGAAAATCTGCTTCAATAAACTGCATCAGACCCATACAAACATGGATGATGATGATGATGGTGATGATGATGATGGTGTTGATGGTGATGATGACGATGATGACGATGATGACGATGATGATGATGATGATGGTGTTGATGGTGGTGATGGTGGTGATGGTGATGATGATGATGATGATGATGATGATGATGATGATGATGAGGAGGAGGAGGAGGAGGAGGAGGAGGATACTCAAACTAAAAATTTTCAGCTAACGTAACATTATGTTATGTCCCATGTCTGAACTAGGCTCACTTTACCTACATTAAAATTTGCATTTCTCATGTACATCTCTCTCTCTCTCTCTCTCTCTCTCTCTCTCTCTCTCTCTCTCTCTCCCCCTCTCTCCCCCCTCTCTCTCTTTCTCACTCTGTCCCTGATTCTCGTTCCAAACTCCACTCAAACCAAGCATAACACACAATCTTTCATTCTCAGTGTCCCCTGCCCACTTGACTTCTAACTTCTTTCTATAATATTTTCACTTGTGGCCTCTCATTTCTGTAAGTTGTACAACTCTGAGTGGATGCATACACACATTTTGCAACTAACACTAACAAGAAATTAATGTGTGTACAGAAGGCTAACTGCCTAAAATAATGTTGTGAAAAGTAATTATTCATGTTAAAAAATAATATTTTGGTTTTTCTGTTAACTATTTAACTGTTTTTTTAATACCATATTTGTAAGTCACTAAATTACACCAGGTCCTCATTAAAACATGCCAATACAGTTTTATTGAGTATAAGAAATAGACTATATGATTAAGAAGCTCATTTTGTAATGATGTAGTTTCACTGCTTTGGAAGGTTTAAATAATTGGATATGCTTTCTACTTCCAGCTTCTTTAATAGGTGTTTTTTGATGGTACCAAATCCCCTTCAAATGAATAACACTACAGTAGACAAGGAAGGAGCTTAATCTTATGGGATGAGGAGTTAAAGTAAGTGAGGAGGGGCCAAAATAGAACAGGTTTTTTTGCTATGGAAGAGCTACATAGTTACTCACAGTAAAGAAGAGTGGATGAGAGTGGCCAGGGTGGAGCTGGAAAGAGAGCAAAATAGTGATGATGAGGCTTCAGGACAGACCTCAAGATACAAGGTGAATAGAAGTGAAAAAGGACAAGAGAACAGGAAGTGTGTGTGGGTAGAGGCTGCAAGAGTGTTTGGGAAAGTAAGAGGCAGTTACAGTCCTCTGTCATCTCCTCTGTGAGATTCAAAGAACCTGAAATTAGCTTTCACTACTTTGTTCCATGTCTTATTGGATCTCCCTCTTCTGGTAGCACCATCCATATTAAGTGAACAGCATTTCTTTATACAGCCATCCTCATCTATGATATATACATCACATGTCCATACCAGAGCAATTTTCTTTCTTGTATACTACATTTGACTCCTCTTATTCCCAATTATTCTCACAATGCATTTGTCATTCATGCACACTTACATGGCACATCTAATGGAACATGCTAGCAGTAGAGTTGATTAATCCTTCAGTGCTTGATTGGTACATACCTTGTTAACCTCAGAACAGTGAAACTAAATCCCAATGCATTTGTTTGACTAATTCTGCCACCAAAGCTCTTCTCAGTCACACAAGTTAACAAATTTTGATGAAGGGTTGATTATATCAACACCAGAAATTATTTTATTCCCCTCATGTTTCTTATCAACCCCAATACATATTTTATCAAACTCTTACATGTTTTATCAAACCATTATATATCTATAAACCCAGTACATATTTTACTGGCCACTATGGATTTTATCAACTCATGACCACTATGGATTTTATCAACTCAGTACGTATTATATTGATCAGTACATATGTTATTGACCAGAATATATTTTATCAACCCAGTATTATAACAACCATAAAATTATGAAAGGCAAAGTTGACTCTGGCAAAACTACAACTCAGAATATAATAAGGCATAATTAAATACTGCAACCCATTTTGTCTGACAATCTACCAATTCTGCTATCTGCCATCCTTCATAGAATATAATATTACAAAGGAAAAATCCTAAAGTACATGTCATTTTATCAGTGTTTTAATTCGGAGTATCTAACGATTTATATCTTTGCTAATTACTTAATTAAGCCAGTTAAGTGGTTATTTATTAATTAAGTATGTCAGTAGTCATGAGAAGAATAACTGGAATTTTATAATTTCCACAGAAATAGAATATTATACATTAGGATGTAAACTGCCCTCACCATCAATACATCATCATCATCATCATCAGCAGCAGCTTTCCATGCTGGCATGGGTTGGATAATCTCACTGAGGACTGGCAAACCAGATGGCTGCACCAGGCTCCAATCTGCTCTGGCAGAGCTTCTACAGCTGGATGCCCTTCCTAACGCCAACCACTCTGAGAGTGTAGTGGGTGCTTTTACGTGCCACCAGCACGAGGGCCAGTCACATGGTACTGGCAACGGCCAGGCTCAAATGGTGTTTTTTACATGCCACCTGCACAGGAGCCAGTCCAGCGGCACTGGCAACAACCTCACTCGAATATTTTTTCACGTGCCACCGGCACAAGTGCCAGTAAGGCGATGCTGGTAACAATCACGCTCGAATGGTGCTTTTTACGTGCCACTGGCATGGAAGCCAGTCAGCTGCTCTGGCAACAATCAAGCTCGGATGGTGCTCTTAGCGCTCCACTGGCACGGATGCCAGTCATCGAATTTGATTTCGATTTCGATTTCACTTGCCTCAGCAGGTCTTCACAAGCAGAGTTTAGTGTCCAATGAAGGAAAGGTATGCATAAGAGGGCTGGCTACACCCCTGGCATAGGCCACAGGTTATGGTCTCATTCTGGCTTGCCGGGTCTTCTCAAGCACAGCATATTTCCAAAGGTCTCAGTCACTAGTCATTGCCTTGGTGAGGCCTAATGTTTGAAGGTAGTGCTTCACCACCTCATCCCAGGTCTTCCTGGGTCTACCTCTTCCACAGGTTCCCTCAACTGCTAGGGTGTGGCACTTTTTCACACAGCTATCCTCATCCATTCTCGCCACTTGACCATACCAGTGCACACCACAACTGATGCTTCTTAGGTCCAATTTTTCTCTCAAGGTACTTACACTCTGTCGAGTATGCACACTGACATTACACATCCAGCGGAGCATACTGGCTTCACTCTTTGCAAGCTTACGCATGTCCTCAGTAGTCACGGCCCATGTTTCACTGCCATGTAGCATGGCTGTTCGTACACATGCATCGTAAGTCTGCCTTTTGCTCTGAGTGAGAGGCCCTTTGTCACCAGCAGAGGTAAGAGCTCTCTGAACTTTGCCCAGGCTATTCTTATCCTAGCAGCTACACTTTCAGTACACCCACCTCCGCTACTGACTTCGTCACCTAGGTAACACGGAAGCTATCAATTACTTGTAAGTTTTTCTCCCTGGAATGTGACAGAAGTTGTTTTCTGCATATCTTCAGTGTTTATTGCTCCTGAGCATCTGCCACAAACAAAAACTATCTTCCCAGTTAGCCTTCCTTTGATATTGCTGCACCTCTTATGTGTCCATAGCTTACACTGGGTACATCTTATAGAGTTTCTACCGACGCTTTTTCTACAGATCGAGCAGGGCCATCTACCTGAAGGGATTTGTGGTTTGTCTGCCTTCCTACTAATTAGGACTTTGGTTTTAGCTAGGTTTTAGCTTTGGGTTTAGCTAGGTTGATTCTAAGGCCCTTCGATTCTAGTCCTTGCTTCCACACCTGAAACTTCTCCTCTAGTTCTGATAGTAACTCAGCAATTAGAGCAAGGTCATCAGCATAGAGGAGCTCCCAGGGGCATCCTGCAAAATGAAGGTGTCCAAGACCCTTGTCACAACCTCCTTCAGTTGGCAGATTGGCTTATTAGACATATAGAAATAATATACTAAAATTACAATAGTCTAGGACAGTTGTAACAGCCTCTCCTAAAAGAAGTCTGAAAACTTCTGGAATACACCTCATCAATAATTACACTAAGTTTTTGTTTTTGTACATACCAAAGAAGTGGCAAAGTAAGAGGAGGACAGAAAGGAAGTAAAAGAGAGAGAGAGAGAGAGAGAGGACATAGATGAAGTAAGAGAGAGAGAGAGAGAGAGTGAGAGAGAAAGTGAGAGAGTGAGAAAGAGAGAGAGTGTGTAAGAGACAGTCAGTGGTGACAGTGTTTGTTTTATGTTTTTAAATGTTTCAGAGAGGAAGTGAGAGAGAAAGAGAGTGAGAGAGAGAGAGAGTGAGAGAGAAAGAGAGTGAGAGTGAGTGAGAGAGAAAGAGAGTGAGAGGGAAAGAGAGAGAGTGAAAGTGACAGTGAGTGGCTCTTGTGCAGGTGGCACATAAAATACACCATTTTGAGTGTGGTGGCTGTTGCCAGTACCACCCGACTGGCCTTTGTGCTGGTGGCAGGTGACACATAAAAGCACCAGTTTAAACTGACCTTCCCCATTTTAAAAATATACACTACTCTACATCTTAGAGTGTACTTCTCCAGATTTGTTTTCTACAAACAATCCTTATACAAACACACACACACACACACACACACATACAAATATACACATGTATGTATGTATGTATGTATATAATTTTGTAAAGTGGTCAGCATTAGGAACTCTATCCAGTCACAAAAACCATGTTGGTGTCTGTAAAACAGAAAACATGCCAAATCAGATTGGAACCTGATGCAGCTCTTCAGCTTCCCAATTTCAAACTGTTTAACCCATGCCAGCACAGAAAGTAGACGCTAAATGATGATGATGGTGGTGGTGGTGGTGGTACATATATATATATAGAATTTACAATTTAAAGGAAATGTCCAGGGGAATAATTACAAGGTAGTTAAATGTTGCTTAATTGCACTAGGATATAAATCCAAGATAGTAAGTCATATTTTGTAAAAAACAGGATTGATTGATTGAACAACTGACCATTCATGGCTGGAAATTCCAACTGAGATTAATTATATTATATATATATATATATATATATATATATATATATATATATATATATATATATATATATATATAATGCTCAGTTAAGCTCTCAATTAAGCTCTCAAAGTCAACAAATTAGCATAAAAGTAATTCCCGAATATTTCATATACACTTATACTCAAATGTAAGTGGAGTATAGCTAAATGGTTTAGAAGTTTTCTTTGCAGTGTTGAGGTCCTAATTTTGATTCTGCTGCATAGCATCTTGGGGGAGTGTAATTTTCTGTACTGAGGACACCAACTCATGCTTTATGAGTAAAAATGAGTTGACAGGAACTGTGTAGAAGCATGGTGGATTGTACCTTTAACACAAGGGTCCTATTATTTTATTCTCTTTTAAGATAGTTTGGTATAATTCAGTTACTACTTCTAGTGAGTAAAATAACCATGTAGAGGTTACCTCATTAACTTGCAGTAAATTGATTGAAACAGTTGATACCTCTTGCTCACAATATCTAAACCAACAATGTTCTGCTGTAATTAAATAAGGCATGGAGGTAAATCAACAGGATTGCTTGTTAAAGATAAGGGTAAACATTTACGTCAGTAATAATAATTATAATAATTGTATATGTATGCTTGTGTGTCACTTCATTGTTCTTAATTATTGTTATTTCAACACTACTGTGTATACTTTATCTGTATAGATTGAACACAATAGGTATAGGTAGGGCTGTGTAATAAGAAGCTTGCTTCCCAACGACATGGTTCTGAGTTCAGTTTTACTGCATGTCACCTTGAGCAAGTATTTTCTACTATAGCCTTGAGCCAACCAGAGCCTTTCTGAGTGGATTTGGCAGACATATTGAAAAAAGCCCATCATGTGTGTGTGTGTGTGTGTGTGTGTGTGTGTGTGTGTGTGTGTGTGTGTGTGTGTATGCGTGCATGTGTTTGTGTGTGTTTTTGTGTCTGTGTTTGCCCACCACCACCACCACTTGACAACCAATGTTGGTATGTTTACATCCTCATAACCTAGCAGTTCAGCAACAGGAATCAGTAAAATAAGTACCAGACTTAAAAACTAACTACTGGAGTCAATTCTTTTGACTAAATTTCTTCAAGGCAGTGCCCCAGTATGGCCACAGTCTAAGGACTGTAGCAAGTTGAAGATAAAAAAGATATAAAATAGTGTAGGAATGACTGGAAGGAGTCTTTACATAGTTGTTCAACCTCCAAGAAACAGCAACCAAATCTCTCTTCCCAGTCCTGAACATGCTAAAACTGAATGAAAGATGGGATGGTCATGGTAGTAATGTCTTCACCACTAAGTCTTCTCCATAAGCTCTGGGATTAAAAAACAATCTAAGTATATTTGTATAGTGAAGACACATGGCTCAGTGGTTAGGGCATCAGGCTCACAATCATAAGGTAGTGAGTTCAATTCCTTGACTGGGCTGTATATTGTGTTCTTGAGCAAGACACTTTATTTCCCGTTGCTCCTGTTCATTCAGCTGTAGAAATGAGTTTTAACATCACTGGTATCAAGTTGTATCGGCCCCTTTGCCTTTCCCTTGGACAGCATCAGTATCATGGAGAGGAGTGACTGGGATGCTTGGGCGACTACTGGTCATCCATAAACAACCTTACCCAGACTTGTGCCTTGGAGGGTAACTTTCTAGATGCAATCCAATGGTTATTCAAGACTGAAGAGGGTCTATGCCCTTTTCTATATTTGTATGGAACAATAAAATGAACTGGATTAAGAAAGAATATTCATGATTGACCATGCCCCTACCATGTTCATCACTCACTGCATTCTCCTCTATACCCATCTGCCACTCTTCTTTACACTCCTACTAACTTCTTACCCATCCATGCCACTTCTCTTATATTCATCTTCCTGTAACTTGAGAGTGCAGTTTCACACGTCTCCACCTCAATCTTCTTTCTTTCCCTGCCGAGATAACCATATTTCCTTACAGTAAGACACCTGTTTCTGTTCCTCTATTATAGTTTAACATCTCATCATCTGGCATAAAGCCACTTTCCTCAATATTACACCTGACTCAGCTGAAGGGGTCTTGTCTTATGAGTTTCTTGGTGATTTCACTAGTGCCAGTATCACTTAAAAAGTGTCCGGTACATTCTGTAAAGTGGTTGGCATGAGGAAGGGCATCCAGCCATAGAAGCCATGTCCAAAGCAGACACTGTAGTTTGGTTCTGGCACACTAGCTCCTACTAAACTGATCAATCCATGTCAGCATAGAAAATGGACATTAAATGATAATGATGATGATGATAACAATGATGACAATGACGATGACAACGACAGCAACAATGACAATGCCAAAGACGATGATGAATATTAGATGATAGTTAAACACAGACAGTGAAAATAGAGAAACCCTAATGCTGAAATTGTGTACTATAATGGAAATTAAGGTGAACCAAAAATTTTTAAAAACGTAATTTATAAAATCCATACTAATGTTTGTGCATCTTGAAAACATGTGGTATTCATAATTTTGTTATACAGAAGTATCATTGTCATCTTCATCACTGATGCTACCATTATCATCATGGTAATGTCTACATCTTATGTTAGCATGCATTGGACAAGTTGTCACCATCCAAGTTAGTAGTTAGCTTCTTTTAGAGTTATTGTGCTCATAGATGGGTTTGATGGGGGCCACATCTTGCTTGTACATTCTGTTTCAGCATGGTTTCTATAAGAGGATGCCCTTCCTAACATCAATCACTTTACAGAAGTTATTGAGTGTAGTTTGTCATAGGACCAGACAGGATAGGTTGTCATGCCTTTAACAAAACAAAACCAAAGGCTCCTCTCAATTCTATATTCATACTGAAGTTGCCATGTAACCTACAAAATAAAAGAAACCTCACTATACATTTTCTCCATTTGTTCAGTGCAATGAGTCTAACAGAAAAGTGGATAGAAGAGAGGGCAATTGCAGAAAATGAACTAAGGTGAAAAGGGGAAAGAAAGGAGCATTTGAAGGGAAAAACAGAATGAGTAATAAAACAAAATAAGTAATAGTTATCAGCATTTTTTTCTAAGATTTTAACTTTAAAATAACTTTTTTAAAGCATTTTATACAAAGCCTGCCAGTAATTGTAAACTTCCCATGCAAAATGTACCAGAGAGTTTTTATTTAATTTGTGTACCACAAATTCAAAAAGTTAGAGAACCACTGATATAATGTCTAGATAGACTTTATCATTATTGGTATTATTGTTATTACTATTGTTGTTTATGTTTAGTTCAGTCTTCACTGAGAAAAGACATGACCTATGACATTCCAGCCATGACCCTCCAACTTTTTCTTGTATACTATGCAACCAGGACTAACAACATAATCCAATATGTCCATTTTAATATCATTTGAGGTGCAATTTGATTGCTATTTTTAGAAGGTTGAAAGACTGCATAGAAGCCTCTTGAAGAATTCGTTCTTGAAATGTTTTATCTTCCTTTTGTTATTTTTAAAACTCACTATGTTCTTGATATTTTTTTAAATACAGGCATCCCCCATATTATGAAAACATTGCATTCCTGAAGATTTTGCTGTGACAAGAAATTCTCTAAAATAGAACATGTTTTCCTGTTAACTTCCACATAAAATAAAAATTAATAAGGAAATAGATTTTGCATTATGGAATTCTCCAAAGACTTCCAGAAGGCAAGTCTTCTGTAAAGGATGGAATATAAATATTATTATTACTATTGCATCATCTGTTGTTTTATGTGCCATCATCAAGCGGACGTTAAACGATGATGATGATGAATAAGTAGCATTTAAAAAAAATGAAAATAGAGGTATATATTCAAGAAAGAATTGAGTAATAGAAAGTACAACAATATTGAAATAATAAAGTGTTTAATAGATAAAAAATACATAGTTTTTAACTGTCTTATTTCAGTATACAACATTATATACAACAAACCACAGACAGGAAATTTTGACTATCAAAAATGTCAGTGTATACAATATTCTTAGTGAATTTAACATTTCTTTATTGGGATGTCTGTGAGATTTTCCTGTAACTGTTCACATAATTGTTCAATAATAAAATGAATTTTAAAATGGCTGTAAGAAAATAATCATTCAACTATATTTTGAAACGACTTGAATGGAGGAAACTGAATGTACAGGGCTTCTGTATTGTTAAGGTTACTTGTGTATTGGGCAAGAGATCACAGTGAAAACAGCAAAAGACAGATAGATAGATAAATAGATAGATAGATAGATAGATAAATGGCTAGATAGATAGATAGATAGATAGATAGATAGATAGATAGACAGATAGATAGATAGACAGGCAGGCAGACAGACAGATAGATAAATACATACATGCACACAGGCATGCGTGCATGCACACACACACATGGTATTTGTTATTGTGAAGAAAGTAACTTATGAAAATTCATCAGAGAATAGCTGAAACTTTTCTTGTAAGTATTTTGAGGAGTAATTTAAAAACCAGAGAGTGATCATTTTCATTCCATTTTGTAAATATATCATTCATTTAAAAGTAAAATATATTGTTCCTCAAAAATAGTAGATTAATATCTTTAACGATCATGTGGAAAAATATGTGTATGTCTGTGTACATACATACATACATAAATACATGCATACATGCACACACACTGCAGAAAAGAGAAAGAGGGGTGAGTGTATTGGGTAAGAAATTCAGGTAAAAACAAGGGTAGAAAACTGCCACCATGTCCCTGCTTGTCATTGTGAAATTACCTGTGCTCCATTCATGACAACATGTTCTGTGAAATAGCAGACTCATTAGCTGGCTTAGTGCCTTTTCACCCATCTTTGCATTCTGAGTTCAAATTCCGCTGAGGTTGACTTTGCCTTTTCTTCTCTCAGGGTTGATAAAATAAGATCCGTTGTGCACAGGGGTCAATATAATTGATTTATCCCCTCCCTTGAAATTGCTGGCCTTGTGCCAAAATTTGAAACCAGGATCCCCCGATCCCTTATCTGGTGGTCAATGAGGAAACTAGGGATAGATGAATGGTTAGTGAGAGCTGTGCGAGCCATGTACAGAGACGCTGTCAGTAAGGTGAGGGTTGGCAACGAGTACAGTGAAGAATTTCAGGTAGAGGTAGGGGTCCACGAAGGTTCAGTCCTCAGCCTCCTCCTATTTATCATAGTCCTCCAGGTGATAACAGAGGAATTCAAGACAGGATGCCCTGGGAGCTCCTCTATGCTGATGGCCTTACACTAATTGCTGAGTCACTTTCAGAACTAGAGGAGAAGTTTCAGGTGTGGAAGCAAGGACTAGAATCGAAAGGCCTTAGAGTCAACCTAGCTAAAACCAAAGTCCTCATAAGTAGGAAGGTAGACAAAACACAAACCCCTTCAGGTAGATAGCCCAGCTCGATCTGTAGAAAAGGCGTAGGTAGAAACTCTATAAGATGTACTCAGTGTAAGCTATGGACACATAAGAGGTGCAGCAATATCAAAGGAAGGCTAACTGGGAAGATAGTTTTTGTTTGTGGCAGATGCTCAGGAGCAATAAACACTGAAAATGTGCAGAAAACAACTTCTGCCACATTCCAGGGAGAAAAACTAGACATAGTTGATAGCTTCTGCTATCTAGGTGACCAAGTTAGTAGTGGGGGAGGGTGCGCTGAAAGTGTAGCTGCTAGAAAAAGAATGGCCTGGGCAAAGTTCAGAGAGCTCTTACCTTTGCTGGTGACAAAGGGCCTCTCACTCAGAGTAAAAGGCAGACTGTATGACGTATGTGTACGAACAGCCATACTACATGGCAGTGAAACATGGGCCGTGACTGCTGAGGACATGCGTAAGCTCACAAGGAATGAAGCTAGTATGCTCCACTGGATGTGTAATGTCAGTGTGCATACTCGACAGATTGTAAGTACCTTGAGAGAAAAGTTGAACCTAAGAAGCATCAGTTGTGGGGTGCAAGAGAAACGATTGCGCTGGTATGGTCAAGTGGCGAGAATGGATGAGGATAGCTGCGTGAAAAAGTGCCACACCCTAGTGGTTGAGGGAACCTGTGGAAGAGGTAGGCCCAGAAAGACCTGGGACGAGGTGGTGAAGCACGACCCTCGAACATTAGGCCTCACCGAGGCAATGGCTTCTGACCGAGACCTTTGGAAATATGCTGTGCATGAGAAGACTCGGCAAACCAAGTGAGACCAAAATCCAAGGCCTCTGCCAGGGATGTAGCCAGCCCACTTATGTGTACTTTTCCTTCATTGGACACTAAACTCCACTTGCGAAGACCTGTTGAGGCAAGTGAAATCAAAATCGAACTAAATTCGACGACTGGAACCCATGCCAACGTCTCCTTCATTGGACACTAAACTCTGCTTGCGAAGACCTGTTGAAGCAAGTAAAATCGAAATTGAAATCAAATTCAATGACTGGCATCTGTGCTAGTGGAGTGCTAACAGCACCATCCGAGCTTGATTATTGCCAGAGAAACTGACTGGCTTCCGTGTCAGTGGTACGTAAAAAGCACCATTCGAGTGTGATCGTTACCAGTGTTGCCTGACTGGCACTTGTGCCCATGGCATGTGAAAAAATATTCGAGCAAGGTCGTTGCCAGTGCCGCTTGTAAATCAATGCACTCCAACTCTAGTTCGACTGGCATGTCATCAAGCTTACAATCAAACAGATTCTAGAACAGAAGAATGTCACTTTCTGTGAGATCTGAAAATCTCTCCAAAAAATGCTTATTAAACTCATGAATAATCTTTCCCACGCTCCAGTTGTGCTTCAAACAATGATAGCTTTCTCCGAAAACCTTTGATAACTCTGTAGAGATCACAGATTAAGTTATCCTTTTCCTGAAGTTTCAAGTCTATTTCATTCATGTGGGATGTGATGTCAACCAAAAATGACAACTTTGACAGCCATGTAGGATCTGACAGAAATGGATCAGCTCTGTCCTTTTTGGTAAGGAAAATATCTATTTCTCTTCGGATCTTATGAAAACAAAACAGGACCTTACCACAGCTCAATCACCTCACTGCTGTGTGATAAGATAAGTCACAGAATCCAATATCAATTTCTTCAAGAAAAGCCTGGAACTGGCAGTGATTAACTGCATGACTCTAAATGAAGTTCACCACAAAAACGATTGGTTTCGGTACGCAAGAAATATCTAAGTCTTTCCCACAGAGTGCTTGCTGATGTATAATGCAGTGTATAAACAGAGCGCCTGGGAATTGAAGATCTTCCAACTTAGTCTTGATCTGTCCCACCAGACCCTTCCTCACTCCAGCCATGTTTTTTTCCTCCATCAACTGTAACACATCGAAACTGATTTCACTGAACGTTACAACCTTGCATTGTTTTCTGTACTTCCATGGTAACCTCTTCTCCAGTTGTCCCGTGCATGCTGCAAATGGATGCCAACTGGTCTGTGATCTGAAAGTCCAAATCAACAACACGAATGAATTGTGACATACTCGAGAGATCAGTAGACTCATCCAGCTCCAGAGAACCTCAAGAAGTTCCTAGCTTTCCTGCATGTCTGTTATGTTCTCTCCAAGTTCTTCTATTCTCCGTACAACTGAACTTGCTGAAAGGCTGATAACATAATTTACTGAAGTCAGCCCCTCTTCAAACCGGTTTAAACATGGTAATGCCAGTTAAAACATGATCGCTGCAGGAATGAACTGTCATTGCAGGTACTTACACAAAATGTACAGTGCGGCGGCAGAGACGATTCGGTACTTGGGCCATAGTTTGGTGACCCCTGCTTTATGTGGTCACTCAACTTGCTAGAAATAGCAGCCAAATGTGCCATCTTAAAAGAGGATACATTAAATGTGATCCTAATTATACTGTATCTAAAAAACCAAAGGATGAGGTGGCCACAGTTGCCTTCAATGTCTCTTGATTTTAAGTCTATTTGATTAGAGATGACCCAAGCTACATAACAAAGTGAGGAGAGCGGTAGAATCGTCAGTTTTACAGCATTTAATTAGAGCCTTTTACGTTTAGAATTGAAATTCCGCCGGAGTTAAGTTTTGTCTGTTATCTTTCCAGTGTCCACAAATAAACCAGTCGTATCTTAGATATCAGTTCTTGATTGATTTACTTTATTTACCCCATAGGGAAGGAAAGTCGTTCTTGTTGAGATTTGAACTGAGAACATAAAGATACATAACTAGTGTAAGACGTCTAGTGTAGATATCATTCTACAAATTCATTATATTCTTTGTAAAACATCCAAGATGTGATTGGAATTATAGATTATTCCTCACTTCTATGTATATCTTATATCTGTGTTTAGATACCGTTATTTAATGCTGCACAGTTGCTAATATATGTTTATACCAAATCTTTTTTCTTTCTTTCCAATCACCACACATTAATGGGTGGGGTGGGGGAAATTAGGATTGTTAACGTTAATACAATTCATAGCGAACTTCTACGAATCCTGCACGATCAAAGCAATTAGGCTGCGACTGCTAATAGCATAGTTATCTCCCGTGTTTCTCTGGTGACGCCGACTTCTGCCACCAGAGGTCAGCTACATTGCAGCAAGCAGCAGAAATCTGTTTCCAGCTTTCAGACAGAGACGCCAGCCACAGCAACCAGACCTCGCATTTTGTCACCATGCTTATGGCCTTATTATAACAACACAAATCTAGCAATGTATTGCTAACACCAACACTCGGCAGCAACTAATTGGATCTCACACTTCCAGTTAATCTATCTCTCTCTATATATGTATGTGACAAATAATTTAACTGTCTTTTGAGGCCAACGAAAAGAATCTCTTCACAAACCATTCCTAATCTCTCGGAGAGAGAAAAACCGTTTGAAGCAAACCTTTGTTTCTTATCTCTGGACACAATTCGCACTAGCTTCGTCTCTACATGCTTTTCCCTCCCTTTCTGCAGTGCAGTACATCCGAACACACTTAACATATAATATAAATCCGGATAACTGTGTTAGTGTGTATAC
This sequence comes from Octopus bimaculoides, assembly GCF_046866305.1. Lineage (NCBI taxonomy): Eukaryota > Metazoa > Mollusca > Cephalopoda > Octopoda > Octopodidae > Octopus > Octopus bimaculoides. The sequence goes on along the minus strand of NC_142929.1, from coordinate 187,638,407 downwards.
GTTGGTTGCATGGATTTTAAAAGCGCTCCGTTCAAAAAGAAATCCTCATAACAAGCAACAAGCATAAATATCAAATAATTCACAGAAAGACTGTGTATTTTTTTAAATAACGGGCTGGGGTTTTCTTTGAAAAAGAAAAAAAAACCAAAAAAACCCCCGAAATAACAAAAGAGACAAAATCTAAACATTTCAGGATGGAATTCTTCGATTTAAATAACGAAGAAGTCCAAATCCTCCGCTCTTACATCATAAACTCTCTCCGGAATAACAGAATCAAGGTTCCAAAGAAGTCTTGGAGTTCAGTACATTCTGAGGTAGGTGATATACACACTATAAAGAAATAAGGGCCGATATTTAGTAACTCGTACCGAAAGATCGCCCCCCCCCCCCACACACACACACATACATATATATATACACATATATACATACACACTATATATACACACACACGCATATATATATATATATATATATATATATGTACACACTCATGCATATATACACACACATACACACACACGCACAGAGGATTTAAAACCTCTCGTAAGAATGAAATACAGTAGCTGCCCAGTTTAAATCTTGTGTATATTAAATTATATTCGTCTCTTGCTGGATGAAGTACCGTTTTTTTGCTGATCCCATATATATATTTATGTATGGCTAGTAGCGTGTGAAATGTTATTCGGTGTTTTTGTATTGTGTGGGAGACATAGCCGAATAACAGAATATTGCATGTAAATTGTTGTTGAAGAGAGTAAGTGGTATATTGTAAGTGTAGGAACAGTTTGATCCACCCATATATACACCTGGGAAAGGCGTAGGTTTTGAATACAAACAAAGGGGGGAAAAACAATCTAAAACAAGTGTCTAATTTTATGGTTTTTGCTATTTGAATAAATTCCATTATTTATTTCAAGTTCATTTATTTTTATTGAACCTGTTATGATGGGGAAAAAAATTGATTAATCCAGGCGGGGTTTGAACTCAAACAATAAGATATTTTACCTATTCACAAAGTTCTCTCCCTCCCAACAATTTTATATTATCTTTACGGACTTGTTTTTGTATTTTGTATAACAAGCCAAGCCATGATCTAACAACGTGACTTCATGCACAAAAGTCCATTTCCCTAACGTTTCTAAGTGGTCACCCTGCAGCGAAATACGAGCCCTGTTGCTTTTTACTCAACTGTCCAGTCTGGACCTCCACCTCACCATATACGCATACATTTTTTTTTCTTTTCACGTTTTGAAACAACTTGTGATCAGTCGGCATTTATAATTTCAATATGACAAATTTTGGGGGCTGCTATTACTAGCAGGTTTAAGGCTCCCCATGTTATGAAATTAGTTGACTTATGGTCAAAAACATCTATAACTATAAATTTGGTCAAAAGCATCTATAACTATGAAATTACCGAAAGCTCAATGTGTACTACTTTTATCAATACGATAGGGAAATTTGGCCGCTATTTCTAGCAAGTAAGAGACTATGTAGAGTCTCCAACGTTAATGATGGTGGTCACATCGAAGAAAGGGATTAAGAAGATTCGTTCTGGCACCTACTTCAAGTAATATGGGTGGAGATGGAGTATATGTAATCTGGGTATACCCCACCTTTTAATAAATAAGGGGGGGGGGAAAGGTTCAGATTACATATAGTCCATCTCTACCGTAATATGTTTCATTGCTAGAAGCAGCAGTCATATATCTCCTGTAATAGTCTCTTAAATAGGAAGCAACATATTGAAAATCCTATACTTGTGTGTGTGTGTGTCGTGTCTTCATTCTCCTGATGTTGATTTCATTGATTATTCCCCCACCCACACACATCTCTAGCCTTTGAAATTATATATTCTCAAAGATGAGAATGTAGATATAGCAATTAATAGTTCACCGGTTTAATATAGGGTATAATAAAAATATTCTCGTGCTGTTATAAGTGTGTGCATGTGTAGATAAATGTATTGATAGACTTATATATATGTGTGTGTACATATTAATATTTGTGTATATATATATGTATATATTTGTATAAGTATATATGTTTATATTTCTTTTACGCGTTTCATCCATACGGTTGCGGTCATGCTGGAACACTACCATTTGTGTGTACGTTTGTGTAATATTTGTATGTGTGCAAGGCGTCGAGCTGGCAGAAACGTTAGCACACCGGGCGAAATGCTTAGCGGTATTTCGTCTGCCGTTACGTTCTGAGTTCAAATTCCGCCGAGGTCGACTTTGCCTTTCATCCTTTCGGGGTCGATAAATTTAGTACCAGTTACGCACTGGGGTCGGTGTAATCGACTTAATCCGTTCGTCTGTTCTTGTTTGTTCCCTCTATGTTTAGCCCCTTGTGGGCAATAACGAAATAGGTATTTCGTCTGCCGTTACATTCAGAGTTCAAATTCCGCCGAGGTCGACTTTGCCTTTCATCCTTTCGGGGTCGATAAATTATGTACCAGTCACGTACTTGGGTCGATCTAATCGACTGGTCCCCTCCCCCAAAATTTTGGGCCTTGTGCCCAGAGTAGAAAAGAATATTTGTATGTGTGTGTGTGTACACTATATATAATATCAAAGTATTTAGAATGAATTTCACATATACTTCATGTGTTCAACAGCTGTTTCAATAACACAAGTATCACCAAGTGTATAATTACATAATTGTAATGTTCAGATTAATTTGAAAACTTTGTTTACCTAAATAATCCAGAATGTTGTGTTATGTTTGTTAATCAGTAATGTTTTTTTTTCTGATTAACATAACATTCCTGATGATTTGAGTAAATAGTTCTTAAATTTATGTATTAGTTATGTAATTATACATTTGGTGGTGTTTATCTTAATGAAACAGCTATTGAGTATGAATTATGTGTGAAATTTATGATTTTCTGCTTTACACGAAATATGTTACTTGTTTTATGTTCTTACTTGCAAACCAGTCCCACTTGGATTTACTGCAATTTATGATGTATTGAAGTTTAACAATGTTATTAATTAAGCTCTTAATTACTGTGAATTTATTGATGTTCATACATCAATTCTTTATATGGATAAGTATGAAGAGTTAATTTGTAACAGTTTTTGCATTCTTACTATAACACAGTATTATGCCCATCTCTTCATATTTCACTAGATTGAGTACTTCTTTTAAGGACCCTTCCACTACTGGTTCAATCCTTTTACCCAATGACACTACCAGCCCAGTATTTCTTAAACCAGGAGAGTCACTATCATCCTCAGCTGTTTTAAGTAATTCATAGTTAGGTGTGAATCGGTCTTTGTGAGCCAAATTTCTGATTCTGTTCCTTGTTATGAAAGCAGTGTTGATTTTGTTTGCATCAAAATATTTTCATTTTTTGGTGTTGGCCATTATACTACTTCTGTTTATCTATGGAATAGGACATAGTAAAGTGTGTGTGGATTTTAACAACCCACAAGATTTAGCATGTGGAGTGGTATAATAATTGGATAATAGTTAGGGCCAGAATGACTTACATTTTGCTTCCTGGGGGAAAATGTTTTTATTGTATTGCGTTTGAACCATTCATTCCATTTGATTACAGATAATATGAGAGGTGTTGTTAGGAATGCAAACCAATTTTCTGTAGCCAAGAACAGAAATTATCATCGTGAAATTTGTGCTGTCCTACACCAAACCCTTTGGCATACATTTCCAAGAGAAAATTACATGTAACACCTTTTTTATAGTTGAGCTCTTCCTGTGAGAAACGTGAATAAACTTTTGTCCCTCCTAAAAAGGAATCCACTGCAATAAGCAATCTAATAGCATTAACATGGTGATGGTCCATGTATTCAGGAGTTTAAGGATTTAAGTTCTTAGGCCACAAATGAAACCTGTTCTTTTGGAGCTTTTTTTTTTTATATAATTTTATTTTTAGTCCTGCACATTTAGAACTTGTTTGTAGGTTTAAAATTGCATAAAGTCACTACATTTCAAGCTTTACATGATTGCACAGAGCAGTAATTCCACATAAACAATTTTAATTATCTCTTGGATATTTCAAGTGGAACAATAAGATTGTAGTTGCAAAGAATACTGTTTTCCAAAGTTAATCTGTCTTTGATCTGCTTAAAAATGACCCTCAGCTTTGGAGGGTCTTTATATGATTTCACACATTTTTCTTTATTTTGGGTATGATTTTCTTTACCACTGGATTTCAGGGTGTCTCTGAAGCTAGGCTTTCAAGATGATACGCATGAATTCCTATCCAATGTATAAAATTTTCATCATGCAGTTGTCCGAAATGTAGTCAAGAGAGCATGTGAATGTGAAAAATGGTGTTTCCTTTGACATTTTTCAAAACCAAATACTATGAATTGGATAACACATTTTGTGTGGATCTAAAAATAGATTTAAGAATTTTCTACTAAATAACAACAGGTTTGGTTTGCACTGCAAACAACTTTTTAAACCTCCCTCCCAATGTTTAAATGATTAGACTTAGTAATGGTTAATCTCCTTCATAAATATAGCACTAAGTGAATATACATCAATAAAATTCCTTACACAGAATGCTTACTAACATTAAATTGTTAGTGACATTTTTGTTAGCATCAAATATATTAAGAGTCTTGGAATTATATTTCAAATATCTTGTATTGAATATTTGCTCAACCAAATTCACATATTGTTCTACCATTTCTGAATAATTTGACAAATATAAACTGTAAAAGTTCACTGATCTTAAAAAGGATCTTGGAAAGGTACATCAAATATTTTCAGGACTAAAAGTTGATTTAGAAAGACGCCATTCTTTGAAATGGAATGTTCCCCTAACATATCTTGTTACATTTCTCTGAATTAATAGTAATGCCTTCATCTTTCCGGCAATCCAATATAATCATACTGTTCAGGTTCAATTCTTTGGTAATTGCATCCAAATGCATGTCATCATAATAGAATATGTACTTTTATGTTATGCCATAAAGTCTTTCCTACTACACTTTGAAGATGGCACTTGCAGCCTTTATGCTCTAAGGCATTTGTATCCCTCTTCTCAAAATAATTGGGATGCTAATGGTAGGAATATCTTTAAAATTATTATTTATTTGAAATTTGTAATGTATTCCACTGCAATCAAATTTTGCAAAGATATTTCATCCCAGCTAATGAGTGAAAAGCATATTTAATATTAGGGGTTGGATAAAAGTCTAAACAAATTTTGATTAACACTTAACCTTCTTATTACTACAAATGTGTTGATTTCTATTTGTTTTTCATACAGCTACAACAGGAGACACCCATTTGCTACAAAGTGGAACATACTTTAATATACATTGAATCATTTTGTTATAGGCTTAGGCAATTCTTGATGCATAAACATAAACTTGGTTCATTCAACAATGGATTTTTTTATTCCAATGGTTTTCAGACACACAGAATGTATTGTTTACGTTGACTAGAAACATGACATCCGTATTTTGCTCAAGCAGTGTCATGTGGCAACATGGAATGTAAACACACAGACATGATGGACTGCTATACAGTTTCCATCCAGCTATGTCACTCACAAGGCAGTTGTTGTGTAGAAAGGTTATAATTGACAACACTTACTCAATGCCTCAATGTGGGACAGAACCTGAAAACAAAGTTATTAAGCAAATTCATTTTTCACTAATGGTTTATCATCATCATCATCATCGTTTAACGTCTGCTTTCCATGCTAGCATGGGTTGGACGATTTGACTGAGGACTGGTGAAACCGGATGGCAACACCAGGCTCCAGTCTGATTTGGCAGAGTTTCTACAGCTGGATGCCCTTCCTAACGCCAACCACTCAGAGAGTGTAGTGGGTGCTTTTACGTGTCACCCGCACGAAAACGGCCACGCTCGAAATGGTGTCTTTTATGTGCCACCCGCACAAGCCAGTCCAGGGGCACTGGCAACGATCTCGCTCGAAAATCCTACAGGAGCCAGTCAGGCGGTACTGGCAACGGCCACGCTCAAAATGGTGCATCTCATGTGCCATCCGCACAAGAACCAGTCCAGGGGCACTGGCAACGATCTTGGCTTGCCGGGTCTTCTCACGCACAGCACATTTCCAAAGGTCTCGAATTTACAAATTGCACTCTCTCAAATCCTAGATGTTTACTTGACTAAGACATACCTTTTAGTATTCCCGTTTGTCATAGCATACCATTACCCTTCTTCTTCGAATCCATGCTTTTAAATTTACATTGATTAACATTCCTTGATCTTTCCTAATTTAACTAATAATGTCAAAATTTGTTGTAAAAAATCCATTTTATTAAATAGCTTTCTTAGTCATCCTACTCATCAAAATAGATTCCCCCTTTGATGTATCAATTTTTTTTCAAAGAACAGGAAATATTACTGATGACTGAGTATTTCTAAATGAATAAGATGAAAATATCAATAAATAACTAGTGTTGTTATTAACCCTTATGTCAGCCCTGATCAAATAAACCTATAGTCAAAGGGGCTGCAAACATTTTTTTTTTTTTTTTTTTTTTGAGATGCAACATTTGTAGGAATACATTATCCAATTTTTTCTTCACTCCTTTTTAAGATAGTAGAATATTTGACTGTTATTTCTAGCAAGTCAAGCGACCACATTGGGTCAAATTAGCTATTGTAGATGTACATTCTAGTCATGTTTCTGCAGGAATTATCTTACCAATATTTTTTTCTTTGCTATAAACTGATAACTCAAGCTCTGAATTAACCTATGATATTACTATAGAATTTTATTCATGTCATTAGTTAACACAGGATAATAGAATTATGGAATGGTTGGACATGTCTGTGGTTAACCTAGGGTAACACTATATGGAATAGATGTACCATGTAACTCTCTATAGAGAAGCTAGGTGTACCATCTATTATAACTCTCTATATAGAGCAGATACGTGTATCAATACCACAAGGTATTTTTATTAACACTTTGATTTTGCTCTCCAAGACAACTGAATATACAAATATTCTGTTAATCCTTCCTTTCCTTTGTGTTCAGTCTTATTTCAATAGTGGTAATGCATTCAGTCAAATATGGAGTACATTTAATGATGCTTCACCATACTCTCGTCGTATCAGTTGTTCTGGGGAGTATAAATGCACACATGTATACTGCTTGATCTGCTGTTGTGCATGTATGTCTGTTATCAGTGTGAGAGTCAATATAGAAACTAGATATTTGTGTGTGTTTGTTGAATGAAAGAAATTTACAGCACAGACTTATTTTATGAAATGAAACATGTCTAAAACAATTGATCCAATGTGCATGTAAAACTGCTTTTGTGTGTGTGTGTGTGACAATGATTTACTGTGTGTACATAACTGATCCAATATTGGTATATGCAACATTGATCCAGCGTATGTGATGTGAATTCCAGACTACAGCCTCAACAACGTTCATTCCAATGCCTGCCTTCCTCTCCCTTCTATCTCAGTCTCCAGTGTAGCGTGACACAGCTTCAGTTGTTAATGATGTTGGGGGAGGGGAATGTGACTGTTATTCATGGAATTTGGTTGTTTCCAGAGATAAAGACAACACACACACTTATAGCATAAGTGGTTATCAGATACATGCAAACACATTTGCACTGTAGCACACCGAGACACCTCATACACTCACACACAAACACTATAACACACTATAATTCTCATGCATGCACAAACACATGCACAGATGTCATCCAGTGACGTAGAAGAAACCATGAAAATTATGGAATTTCTCTTGATTTCTCTGACTGCTGGGATTCCATTCTGGAAACATTCCATTGAATGGTGATGGTGGTGGTACCGATGTTGTTGCTGACAGTATTGCTGATATTTGTGGTAATGGTGGTGATAGCCTACAGTTGCTGATGAGGTAATTCTCCTGGTATGGAAGCAATTGTTTTACTGGGGTGGGAAGGTAGTGATGTAATTACATTGGATTGAGCTGGCTGTTAAGTGTAGTACGTTTAATTGTGGGTTAACTGTATTGAATTTAGGTTAACACTAGGACAACTGTGATAAGGTGTACATCCAGTTGTGGTAGTCTGCCCTGTTGTTGAGCCAGCAGTTCTATAATCAAAAGTGTGCCAACTGTCACCATTCTGTCTTCTCTATAAGCACAGTCTATCTAGGACTACAGGATCTAGAGTACCAACTTTTTTTTTATGCAGTTACATGAGAATGAGATATGTGAGCAATTTGGTTGCTATTTCAAGCCAGTTGCCATTGGCTTGTGGTTGTGATGTTGAGCACTTGTTCAGTTAACATAGATTTCAGTTTATTCAACATCTTACAATAACTATACAGACATGTTATATAATATCTATCACTTATCTATGTGTGTGCATGTATTTCTGACACATTAAACGTATTTGGTTTTTATATGAGTGTGAGAGAACTTATAGATTTCCCCAACACTGCAGATGTAAATTAAATATAATTATGTAAAATGGATAATCACAAACAATTGTATTTTTCATACTATCTCAGTACGGACATAATATGGGATTTGTTGGACTGGTGTTTTTTGATTTTTAGATTTTATGGTCAAGTGATTAACCATCTCTAACTTTCTTCAGTGATTTTATATATATATAGTGGCAGTTGACTTCTATATATATAACCACCAAAGGCTCCAGTAAATTGGATTAACTTATTTTTATAAATATATTCTTGACATTATATATATGTAACTGTACTGTCAGTTACCACTCATTCTTTCATAGGCCACTTTCTATTGTCATCCATCTCTTTTATCATTGTCCACCTCTGTTATTATCCATCATTTCTCCTTAATTCATATCTACCCACATTTTCTTGTCAAGTACTAAGTGCTGTAAGCTCTCAGTGAGCTATGTGGATACATTAAATTTTAGTCTTGGCATACAACCAAGGATTACATGAGTAAACTCTTCAGAAAGGCCATGAATGTTATAACTACCATTCTCCTAAAAGCTTTGTGAAAGCACAGTTTATTAACGATAAATAATAGTTATTGAGATTAGCAGTCATTCACCTACCTCACTTTTGTGATAAAAGAAGCAGTGTAAAAGTTTAATGACAGGAGGGAAATTACTTATAGCACACTTAGATATCTCATATATGCAAACAACTATATATATATGTATATATACATGCATATATGGGTACAGGACATCATATATATATGTGTGTGTGTATCTCACATACACCTACATGATAACACGCCTACATATCACTCACAAATATGCACATGTCATACAGTGGTGTATAAGAAGCCATGAAAATTATGGAATTTCTCTTGGTTTCTCTGTCAGTATAGAAGTTTACTTAATTAGTTTCTCTGTGATTGAAATTTGATTATAGAAACTGTACCAAAGCTTGTATATATCACCATCACAGGTAGCCTGTTGATAGTTGACAATGGCTATCCATTCGAAATATTCAGTTGTTGTGGCTCAGCTCTAGGTATCAATCTTTTCACATTACATCTTACCACATCCTTGAGTCTCATTGAAGGTCTTCTCTGGCTTCTTGTACCACTAGCCAGCTCTAAATAGAATATTTGCGTTGGGAACCAAGTTTACTCTCATTTTTTTTTAAAACAAGTTCAGTGGCTGTGTGGTAAGTAGCTTGCTTACCAACCACATGGTTCCAGGTTCAGTTCCACTGCATGGCACCTTGGGCAAGTGTCTTCTACTATAGTCTCGGGCCGACCAAAGCCTTGTGAATGGAATTGGTAGACAGAAACTGAAAAAAGCCTGTTGTATATATATATGTGTGTGTGTGTGTCTGTGTCCCCCCAACATCGCTTGACAACTGATGCTGGTGTGTTCACATCCCCGTAACTTAGTGGTTCAGCAAAAGAGACTGATGGAATACGTACGAGACTTTGGGGTTGATTTACTCAACCCCGTCCTGGGGTTGATTTACTCAACTAAAGGCAGTGCTCCAGCATGGCCACAGTCAAATGACTGAAACAAAAGAATGGAAGTGGTTTCTTTCCATCTATATCTCTTTCATGCTAGGAAATTTAGCTTTCTCCAGGCTGTTTCCTTTGCCCATGATCTTCATGAGTCTCATGAACACATGCAGTTTCTTTAAGCATGTTTGAGGTATATCATCAGTCCTGCCAATATGTATAAGTTGGATAAATACCTGGTATAACTGGCACTCTCATCTGGATTATGGCATGATTGCTGTTTCACAGTTGCCCCTCTGTCTTCTAAATGCCAAACTGACATGGCTCATTCTAGTTCATCACTTATCATCGCTTATCATCTAACTGTATTGCCCAGATAATTTAAGTGATGTACCTCTACCAGCTCCAATCATTTGATAATGATGGGCTTATTGACAATATTGTATTGTTTGCAAAGAAAATTCAAGTGGTGATAGCATTTGCAGTTTCTTGTAACACTGTCTGTGAACTGTGCTATACACAGCAGGTAAGGACAGGTCAAGTCATACTGATTCTATGGTTGGGCAGTAAGCATCCAAAGTGTGACTTATTTGAAGTGATGCTATGGAGCACCCTTTCAGTAGTGGACAGCTACCAACACACCTGAGTTTATCTGCCAATTTTGACTGCTTTTGTTCTTCATTCTGTGGAATGTTCAAAGATCACCTTCTTTGAAGAAGGACGACAAGTCCTTTTTAGGACATTACAGATTAGTGAGGTAGGTGCAGTTCATGTGCATCTGTTAAAAAAAAGAAATTTCTGTAAGGTATGCCAGGATGGAAGATGGATGTTAAATGATGATGATGATTCTGAGAAAGAAGGACCAAGAGGGTGTTTTTTGTGATGTCGCTGAGGCAAGACACAATCAACATGATGATTGGGGATGGGAGTATACAGCTAACTTGTTCAGAGAAACAAAGAGTGTTGTAGTGGCAGTAGTGACAGGGCAAAATGTATCTGAACAGGCGATGATGACTGAATTTGCCAATCATGTATGTGTACCTGGAAATAATAACTGTGTTAGGCTGGTGGCTTTTCAAAAGAATATCTTTTATCTACCCACTTAACCTTGTCAAAACATTTTTTTAAATATCTTTATTGAATTGGTCTCAAGGAAGGGATGCACTCATGGCCTTCATAAACCATCGAAGCTGATGAGATTGATGCAGTTAATTTTCCTGTTAAGCAGTTGCAAGTTGATTATAGGAAAAATGTGCAAAGGGAGAATTCCAGAGAGTCGCCATACTGGGCATAATGATTAGTGCATTGCTGAGGAGATATACACAATATGCACCTGGCTTTGCTTTTAAGTTGGAACTATATATAGTTTCTACTTTCTGAGTATAAGGGAAATAGTGGGAAATGTTCACCTAAATCCTTTCACGTTCCTCAATCCTCATTTCTAGTTCATCCATTCCTATGAAAATCAATGTCTTTTGCTATTGAACATATTTTTATAAAACACATTAACCTAGTAAAAGAGAGCAGCTGTATTTGCTGTTTGCTGACATACTCTCTCTCTATCTCTATTATTTGCTGTATTATTTTTCTAGTCAGTAGTGTTGAGGTGGTAAGGTGGGGGACGACCCCCAGGTGATGTTTTTATGGAGGTTGCACTTTTGGGTCTGCTGTATAAGTCTGGATAAGTTGTATTGCTGCAAGGGAAGGGGTTGCTCAAAGCTGCCCCAGGCGGCATATACTTTAGCTATGCTACTGCTGCTTGTGGCAATAATACAGTAACCAATACACCATATCATTGTTAATAGTTGGCTGACAAAGGATCTGAAGTAACTAACAATGATAATTATAAATAAAGAAATCTTTAAAAAATACCTGGGTACACCTACAGCATAAAAACTTGGTAGTAAAGTGGCTTTTAACATATTTGATGCAGTAAACAAAGAAATTTGAATTAAATTTTCATCTGTTCGTAGTTGTCACCATAATACTGAAGATCAGATTTACTATATTCCTTATTTAATTTTCCTTATTTAAATTGAGTCTTTTTTTTTTTTTATAAAAAACTAAAGTTGGTCATTTAGATAATGATTGTTCCCATCATTAAAAGCATAACTGTAATTAATTAGAATTTCTTATCTTGCTTCATTAAATATAATAGCATTCACTTTATTAAGCTACTGGGAGGGCAGCTGCGAGCAGTAGATACCAGCTGTTATCTCGATGATATAATAATAATAAAGCTTGAGTTGGGATCGGAAGCATTTTAGTGCCTTCTACTTCTGTTAGAAATAAGTTTCTTTGTGTGTGATTGTATGGGGCACTGAGGAGTGTGTAACAAAGAATGCCAGAATCAGCAGCAACTGGAGAGGATTATGTTTAGAGTAAATGTAAAATATAAACCATGTAATAGGAACAGTTGAAAAAAGTGACAGCTTCAAAGTTAAGAGCGCTTAGTTATTGACTTGTATTGTGACTGGATGGTATATACTCAGTAAATAGATCTGTTGTGATGTTAGAAGAAAGTACTCATAGAGTGTAGAGTGATAGACCAAGAGAGATGCAATGGTGGCTGTGGGAGGGGAATTGGTGCAGACATCAGAATATTAGGACTCCAGAGGATGAAACCAGATCAAGCTGTTTAGAGGGGGAGATTTCGTTTTTATTGTAAACCAGTGTGAACCATGCTACAGATAAGGCTAATGGTACCTATCTCTCTTACATCATCATCATTTAGCGTCTTTTCCATGCTAGCATGGGTAAGATAGTTCGACTGGAGCTGCACCAGGTGCCAGTCTGTTCTGGCTTGGTTTCTATGGTTGGATGCCCTTCCTAATGCCAACCACTCCATGAAGTGTACTGGGTACCTTTTATGTGTCACCAGCACGGGTGCTTCTTATGTGTCGCTGGCATAGATGTTATTAAAAGTAGAACAACTTACTAGAGGGAGTAGAGCAACTTGCTTGATGGTAACTGGGACTAATTCCAAATGAGAAGTGGAGATAATCTCACGAATTCTTCAAAATCGACATGCTATTAAGAAAAAGAGTCTGATTGTAGGGAGACAAGGGGACAGCTTGGTGATGTTTGTTTTGGTAGTTGTCATCAGTACCAGTTGTCTTATCTTCAACAGATGGGACACTTAGACGTATACAAAAAAAAAGGGGAAAAAAACCACATTTTTAGATTAGATAATTTGCATAAATGAAATGAAAATGAGCCAAGAGAAATAATTTAGTGTGGACAGTGACATTTGAACAACAAAGATTAGGGTCTAATAAATATCCTACACGTTTAATTCTTGATTTATTGAAATTATCTCTGCCTCCAAGAGTAGAACAATTGCTCAGTGGCAATTTGGGACCACTTCCAAATACACATGAAAGCACACACACGCACACAAACACATGCAGATGATGTATGTAATAGTTATTAATGGTACATTTGATTGTGCGTTAAACAATTCTATGATTATGATTGAAATATATAATTGCAAAAAAGTACCAGTAATATTCTAAGGGTCAGTCTTATGAACTATGCCTGCTGCTTATAAATATAGCCCTGTGCCAGTGTTGAAAAAGTCAGTTGCAATAAGTTTTTATATAAGGACAACAAAATCAACAATACACAACAACAATAAAAATATGTGAAAAAATACTAAAAGTATTGAAGTAACAAACATTTTAAACAGCAATGTTTTAGAATAAGAGGGCTTTGAATATTAGGTTGATGATGATGTTAGTGAAAATCTGAAATATTTGGAATAATTAACATCTTGAGTTGTACTTTCCTGAGTGAGTTTTGATAAAAATAAATTGAATTTGGCTTCCTGTTGCTGCAACCCTAACATTTTATAATGTCAAAGATGGTGGTGGTGGTGGCGGCGGCATTGGTGACGAGTGATAAGAAGAATGACGATAATTTGTACATTTAAATGTTTCTGCAATTTGGGGCAAAGCTGCTTCTCATTTAAAAAGTAATTAAAGAAAGGAAAACTCATGAAAGAATGTGGGAGGAGATTGATAAAGTCATTATTTAATTATTGTTATTTATGTTTGTTGAAGGTATGGTTGAAATATCCGTAAATGTCTGTCTGCCATTTCTCAGCATTTAGAGTGGCCTAATTCTAATGTCCCACCCCAATTCCACAGAAGCTTCATTATCAAAATATTCAACCATATCTTTTGGATTGTTTTATTTACACTGTTTATCTCAGTGAATGTGTTAGAATTTTTAGGATTCAAGTTTCAAGTTGGCCCAGTTATTGCTTAAGTTGCGTTCCTGGTTGAAATATCTATCCTAGCAGAATGTTAGATACAGCAACAACAACATCAACACTAACATGATGATGTCCAATTAACTCTCAGTGGACTTTGCTGAAAATTGCGGCCACATTATTATGGGTGTGACATTTGTTACTGCTGTTGTGGTTGCACAATGATTTTTTTTTATTAAGTTGATTTAAATAAGTCCAGTATATATTGGTTCTCGTGTTATAAATCCCCGAGGATCAAATAACAAAGCCAACACAAGTTGGATTTGAACTTAAAACAGTGTAGAGCACAGTTTCAAAACAGAAACTATTTCTCTAATGTGTCAGCCATTTCTGCTATATAACAAACACAGACTTCCTTTTTGTTAAAATGAATAATCAATTCCTGTTGATATATGGATATAATCTAACATTTTATTAGTATAAATCTTATCTCTGCCAATCTAAATAAAAAGCAAAAAGAACAGATCCATGTACAGACATACATAAGCCATAGAGAGGAACCTATATCATCACTCAACCTCTCAGAAATAGCAGCTAAATCTCAACTGACTTTATTGCCTTTAAAAATGGAAAGACGCATTCGACAATATGCTACTGGATACACTGTCTGAATAAAGGGCAGAATGGTCACAGCTGTAAGATTTTGACAAAGGCCTGCTAGATCCATAAAACCCTGGAGCTAGACTGCCACAACATTGCAAAGTACTTTAGGCAAGTTTCTACCATAGATCTGGATTGTGGTACTATGATAGAAAACTTGTGTGGCTACCTGTTAAAATAATCATTCCTGCCTTTAGATGCAAGATTTAATCCAACCGCTGGTTTAATATCACCACTTGGCCATTGGAATCTACTCTGCAAACATTCAGGCCAAGTCACTGGTCTGAGGAAAACTTCCTCCCTTCTACTTATTAGTCTCAGAGACTTTGAGTACTGCCCTTCCTCTTGACTAAATCATTAAAAACAAATTAAGCAAGTGCACTCAGACAGTGCAAAACTCTGCTATGGCAACACCAGCGTCCTCTCAACGATTAGCCAGAGATGATTTTTAAAATGAGAATATCTGAAGTAAACTTGACTTCTCTCACAAACGAGAAAACTAAAAATGAACCTGGCTGCTTTCAAAAATTAAGTAAAAAGACCAGAAAAATAATCCAGGATCCTTTTCCGGTACCTGATCAATCCTAATGGTAGTCATGGAATGTGAAGGTGGCTGTAGAAAATTTAGTAACAATAATAAATAGTTTATCTTTATCTAATACAATCCAAATTTAACAGATTCACCATTCAAAATAGTTTCAAAGGAGGAGGTAATAATAAGTTCTACTTAGGAATTTTTAAATGAATAGCATGAAACCTTTTGGTTTTCTCTTCTCTTAAATTCCAGCCTTCCTTTAGCATTCCTGTTGTTTTAGATCAATGTATAGATGTATGTATATAAGTAAGTATACTGTAAAATATTAATATGTATGCATAATATACATATATTATAAAAACATGTTAGTGTTACTTAATTTCTGAATGGTTCTGCTGCCGTTTGTTTATGTAGTTTGATTTCTTTATCCATCAGTTTCTACTAAGATAGATGCAAGTAAAATTAATAATAGAGAAATGAAAATAAAAACTTTGGAAACAGCCTAAATGGAAATAATTGAGAAAGACTTGAAAGATTGTAATCATGTAAAGTAAACATAACAAATAATCCAGAATCCTTTGTCTGGTACCAGATTGATCTCAAAATTTAATTAGTTTGTGCCAGTCATGAGGCCGGATCCATCCAGCAGTTCTTGAGATATCTTGCCCATGGACAAACAAACAAACACAACTGTGAACAATACCTCTGCCTTCGCTAAGGGGGAGGTAATAAAGGCTCCAGTAACTGAAAAGTTTCTCTAATTCACTGTTTCTCTCGTCACTGAACATGCCAGAAATAGTAGTCAGATCTTCTTCAAAACACATTCTCCCACTTAAAAAAAACAAAACACATTGGCTAATGTAGTTTAATATGTTCAATACTGTTTAAATAAGAGACAGTAAAGTCATAGTTGCACTATCTTTGATCATGACTGACTTAAACCTGATCCTTTTTTTTTTGTGTGTGTGTGTGTGTGTGTATGGATGGCAGATGGAGAGAGTATCTCAGATTGAACATGGAACAGATTTATGTATTTCAACTAAACATGTATACAGAAAAGGTATGGGTGAAAGAGGAAAATATAGGAATCCCCTTCATTGCAAGTGTAATGCATTACTGAAAATCCTACTGCAACACAAAACAAATTTTCCCTTTGATTTTCATTTTATAAACTGAGGATGCATTTTGAAGAATTATTTTCAACGCAACAAAACAAGCAACATGATTGCTTTTATGCATGAAAATAACAATTTCTAATCATATACAGTACAATGTGTATACATAAGAACATTTGAAGAGAAATATGTTAGAGAACTGCTAACAGTTGTAATAGCGTAATAGGGTACGTTCTCACCACAAAAGATATTGATCACTGAATGTGAGGTGGTGATTGTAGAATTAGAGTTGCAATGGTGAGTGGGAGGCTATCCTATAATTCATCAACATCTACTTAAATGATTAAGAATATATCTAAACTTGTTTTATGTTTATGGCTCATCGTCTCTTTGTACAGCTCAGAGCAGGATCCACAATCATGGTAAACTTGTAGTTTTTAATTTAGTTTATGACTTAAGTTATAAGTAAAAACTTGCACACATTCCTCTTTAGCAATATTCTTTGCAATTATTTTAAGTGACTTTCCATCTTCTCATCTTGTTCTTGTTCCAACAGTATCAGCTCCTTGTTTGATAAACTTTCTCCATGGGGCACTAGCAACTCAAACACACAATACACTTTTGACTTCTTCAAACTCTGCCACACCATTATATCTTTCCAAATATCATGTAGAGTTTCTGCTTCTAGAAAACTTGTAAGGTCTTGGGTCAACCAAGCCAAATATTTTTCTGAGCACCATTCAAAGTTGAGGGTCTCACTTCATCCCAGGATTCAGTTATGTTAACTTCAGCATCTATTATGTTGAACTTCTTTCAGAAGTTTCTAACTAGTTTTATTTTCCCTGTCAATTGCTTCCTTTGAAACTATGACATCTTGATCCATTAGTTGGAACAAAGAAGTTGTATTCTTGGGGATATATTCTGTTTTCATATTATCAGAAAGCTCATTTAAGTTCACCATATGACTTAGAGCATTATCTAAAAGCAGCAATGTTTTGTTGGCAATAGGACTGGCACTGCACCTTTCTAAAGCATAGTCATTCATACCTTCTTATCTGAACATCAAATCAGAAATGAATTGAACTTTGCATAACCCTTAGCTCTTCAATTTCCAGAGTGACATATGACTAGTAGCTTCAATTTCTTATCGCCAGAAGAAGCATTTAATGAGTTTTAGAAGTAGTAAATCCTGGTTTTGAATTTTCTTCTCAAGAAATAAAAGTGCAGTTTCATCAACATTGTATACTAACTCTGGTGTGTAAGCTCCTTTAAGCATTCACTTCTTTCAGTTGCTAAGGATAATTAGCAGTTTCTCTATCAGCACTGGCAGCTTCATCAGTTACTTTCATGTTGTGTGAATTCAAGTACTTCTTGAACCTTCCAACCCAGTTTTTATTAGCAAAAATAAAAAAAATTTCATTAGAAGTTTCACCTTTCTCTGCAAATCATCGTACAAACTTTTGACTGTTTTTTTTTTAATTACCATCATGCATATTGGCATAATTACATTGAATCTGAACCACAATCTGTATGCTCAAAAGCTATTTCACTTTAAGCATTATGTTTGGTTCATAAACAAATAAAATTTAGATAGTTTCTGAAGCCCTTAATTTTCTCTTTATTGACATGTATTATTCCCTCTGCAGGCTTTGCAAACTATAATGTTTTTTTAATATGGCTAATTTTTCTCCCACATCAATCCTTCTTAAAGATTCAAATATAATATCCAGTGTACATAATCCCTTTATAGTTTGCACTACGACCTTCAGTTCCACTTAATAGCTTTTTTTCTAGACATCTTGAATTGCGGGTAATTTCAACAGTGGCGACAGTCAACAATTATCCACAACAAATATGTAGTAAAAAAAAATACTATCAGGAAAATCTGCTTTATGAGAGTAAAATAATTGAGATGTAAGAATTGAAATGAGATGGATGGAAGTATTGCATGATGACAGTTGAAAGATTACCAAATTCATGGGCACTTTCCCCCTGGCACTTCTTTTAGTTCTCTCTCACTCACACTCTATTGTCATTGTTAGTTATGCAAAAGTTGATGGTTGGTGGTTATGTTGGCTGTATTGGTTTTGATGTTGGTAATGGTAATTGGTGGGGAAGGGGGTTGTTGGTTATATTGTTCTTGTTCATTGCATTGTTGATGCTATTTAGTCTCAAGTCAATCCTTACTGACCTGGGATCAAAGATATTTCATTCAACTTTAAAATACTCTAGGGTACATCGTTACCTCATGTGATTGTCTTTTATTTTAAATGCAGTTACTTTTCTTGGTCATAGTATAGTTGTTTTTGTTGTTATTCATTAAAGAGTTGGTGGGTTGGTATTGGCAGTGGTTATACTGGTTTTGATGATGGTGTGGTGGTGGTGAAGGTGGATTTATAGAGATAGATATATATACTCATTGTGACACCCCAAAATATATAGAAACACAAATATTTCAATCCTCACCTTCTTTGTTTATAGTGATGCATACCCAAGCACTTGCAGAAACACATGCACACACACACAAAGACGACTATAGTTTTCAGATCGCTGAATATGCTTTAATCTCAGCTGAAACACCAAGGAGCAACCTTTTGCTATGAAGAAAGTAGTTTTTAGAATTAAATTCACCTGAGTTTCTTTAAACATGAAATCTGGTAAATTTGAAGTAGCCATAACGTAGGGAATGCCTGTAATTTATAGCATTAATTTGATTCTCTCACAAATCGTCTTACCCATACCAGCATGGAAAACGGACGTTAAACGATCACATATTGTTTGTGCCTCTGTGTGTGATAAAGTGCTGAGTTATTGACCACATGGCCATAATGTCAAGCTCTGTTTCTATTATATACTTTGAGTGTATTATCTGTTGAGTTGTGGAAAGTTTTTGTCAGTTATTTCATGTGTTAATAATCCTAACAGGTTATGGGTCAGTTACATGAACTTCTTAACCATACAGCTACCTGTGCATGCTATAGACTTTTACAGGCTTTCCATGTATAACATAAAACTATATACATCTTCTTTGTATGCATGTTTGTTCTATATGCTCATTCCCTAGGATTTTATGAAATAATTCTTATTAAGATGCTATTTTAACTTCTTAAATGACTTCACACTACTTATTCTGTGTGTCAACATTTTATATGAAATAAAGTGTCATGTACTTGATGCTGAATGCAAACATTTCTTAACTGAAATTTCCCTCTTAATTGCAGAAGGATTAAAACAGCTAGCAACATTTGTTAGTAACTCTGAATGAAAAGGGAATATAATTTCCAGAAATTAGTGTGCTTAGAAAGTTTAATCTTGGTTTGCAGGCAAAAGATAACTATGAACATGTTTCAATCTCAGTTCAAGAAATAAGAATTAAATTGCTAACCAAGGGATTTGTTATTCTATATATCTGGTTATACAGGACTGCTAATCAACAACTGCCCTTCACCACTATCCAAATAATTTGGATAATTTTTAAACAAAGCCCATGTTGACGCATGTTAAGATGAAAGACCTGCATGTGTAGCCTTTGAAATGAGTGCTTTGTAAAGATTTTCATTGAACTGATTATATGTCAAGAGTTTCTATAAAGATTAAAAGTGTTTTGTGTGTGAAGGTGGAAAAAGCTGGATTTCTTGCAAACTAAATGAAAACGAGAAGCTGGAGAGATTGTTACTGTCTTTGTCACAACA
This sequence comes from Octopus bimaculoides, assembly GCF_046866305.1. NCBI lineage: Eukaryota > Metazoa > Mollusca > Cephalopoda > Octopoda > Octopodidae > Octopus > Octopus bimaculoides. The sequence continues at coordinate 187,618,303 of NC_142929.1, read as the reverse complement.
AAGAACTATTTTAGGATTGTTGATGAAGTTTGTTTCTGTACATCAACACCAGATATTATTGGTTATCGTTCTGTTAACATGGTCCACATTGTTGCAAGCAAGTGGCTGAAGAAATACACTGATAACTTCGTTAAAGATACTTTTTAGTGCCTTGCCTAATCCTTAGATATAAACTTATGGTTTGGCAAATATTAGATCTTTTTTCTGGATTATGTAATAAAAATTTTTGGTGGGAATGAAGTTCTGTTTATCAGCTGAACAAATGAATTTACATACAAAATGAATAAGAACAAGAGATTGGAGATTATTTACATTTGACGGATATTTGTCCTCATCTTGTTTGTTGTTAACACAATGTTTTGGCTGATATACCCTCCAGCCTTCTTCAGGTGTCTTGGGGAAATTTCGAACCTGGGTTCTCATTCCTAAGGTATTTTTCAATGTTATTATCATTGTTGTTGTTCAGGTCACTGCTTGGAATCGAACTCAGAATCTTGGGGTTAGTAGCCCATGCTCTTAACCACTACACCATATGCCCGTGGGTAGTTATAGAGTGAATTTTAAGGATTATAAATCTAATATTTTTTTCTATCCTTCCTTAATACCGGTTCCCATTTGCTGCTGATATCTGCACTCGGTCTGCTTAGGAGGTTGTTGTGTCCTAGCATATGTGCTGCTTCTTTTAGTTTTCATATTTTCCAGTGGTGTTCTCTGTCTATTATTTTAACTTCATCCCACAGGGGGAGGTGGTCTCCATTTTGCCATACATGATCAGCTATACCCGAGCCATCAATATCTCCTTGTGTCACAGCTTTGCGATGTTCATCTACCCTTATTTTGAGGGGGCGGCATGTTTCGCCTTTGTATAACCTACCACAGCTGCATGGGATGGAGTACACGCAGTCTTTGGTCATATTCTCTTTTATTGGTGGTTTTACGCGAAGAAGATATTTGCAAAGTGTTGCATTGCTCTTGAATACTGTCCTGATGTCATATGGGCCGCATATCTTTTCCGAGAGGCCTTTCACATAGAGTAGACAGACTGTGGACAGTTTATTGACCTCGTCCTCTCTCTCTTCTTCATAATTGGAGTGGATAGTATATTTGTGGGGTAGTTGTTGCTTAACAGATTGTTATTGAGCTTGATCCTTTGCACAATGTTTTTAGGCACTGAGCAATCTTTCTCTTTACGCTGTATGGATGGTGGGAATTGAGGTTGAGGTATCGTCCAGTAAAGGTCGGCTTGTGGTAAATAATGTACATAGTTCCTCATCTCTTAAATAAAGAAGAGATTGGAGATATTGTTAATTTCTTTGTTGGTATTTTTATAGTCAAACAAAGAACTATTTTAGGATTGTTTTCACTCAATATTTCCTTTGAGACATTATTATTGTTTTGTTTTGTTGTTTGCAATTTAGTCAAAGGAGGAGAGGTAGTACTGACAACCATTTCAAGCCTTTTTAGAGTGGTTGAGATTGATGTGGTCAGTGCCCAGCCTAAACATCTGTAGGGTAAATGAGGGTAGGCAGCAGGAATTTGGTCTGCATGTTTGTTTATCTGTGACTGACTAATCATACATTCATACAACTAATTAACTCCAACTAAAAAACATCAAATAGTTAATAGGTTACAGTAAATGGAAATAGAACAAAACAATAGAAATTTGGGGAAATTAGTGATGATGTACGGCAGCCCTCTTCTCCTCCACAGTATACTAACAGCCTCCATTTTGTGCATATAACAATTGTAATCCTCAATGTGTTTTTTTGTTTTTTTTGTGGGAGGTTGTTTTTATTTTTTAGGGACAACATTGACAAGTTTTCTACACATCAACATAAAAAGGAAATGTCTTACTGTGACCACAACTGTTTTCTCTTCTAACTATTGGGGAGGTAATGAGGAGTGTATTTCCTTCTATCTAGCATTGTTTCAAATGAAGGGATTATGGCCATGCTCTTCATAGATACTCAATGACCTGTGAGATCACAGGAAGAAGGATTGGGTGTATTAGTTTGTGTTTTATACTATTAACTGTTATAACCACCAAAAGCTAAAGTAATTATGTTGAACACAATCTATACAGTTGCTACAAATGGTAAGAATAATAGCTATATCTCCCTTTAATCATACCCTGCTTTCTTGGACAGGGTCGACCTGAAGTTAGGAAGGGCATCCAGCTGTAGAAACTCTGCCAGATCAGATTGGAGCCTGGTGCAGCCATCCGGTTCACCAGTCCTCAGTCAAATCGTCCAACCCATGCTAGCATGGAAAGCGGACGTTAAACGATGATGATGATGATGATGATGATATATATGTGTGTGCTTGTCCCCACACCTGACTATTTGACAGGCCATGCTGGTTTGTTTATGTCCACTTAGCAGTTCAGTAAAAGATGATTGAAATAAGGCCAGACTTAAAAAATGTGTACTGGAGTCAGTTCGACTAAGCCCTACAAGATGGCGCCCCAGCATGACCACAGTCTGAAACAAATAAATAACAGATAAAGATATAACTTAGTTTGTTCAGTAAAAAATACTTGAAATACAAACTTGCTTAAAAGAAAAAAAAAAGATTTGGAGGAAACAAAAGAAACTGTTTTATTTTGTTTAATAATTCATGCAGTTTTAGAGGGGTTTTGTAGTGCCCTAACCTCAGTAGTTTCTGAGATGGAGAGCTGATTCTAGCAGGGATGGTGGTAGTAGTTTAGAATTTGCACTCTGTTGTGTTCTAATTGTATCTGCACTAGAACTGAGATTGAGCTGATAGGTAGATTAACAGTATAAGAGGATACTTTAATAGCCAAAACAGAATACCAAAATAGTGTCGGGTAGTATACCTTCATGCTGGCTAAAATGGGTAGATTATCATCTGACAAATTGTGTTGTGGTGTGGCTGGTACTATTAGTGTGATATTCGACTACTTCTGCTCTGGATATGTGATTATTGCTTAGGGGCCCCAAATTTACAGCTAATAATACATGCACAATACACATTCTTTCAATCTCTCTGTCTCTCAAACGTACACATACTGTCATACACACACTTAAATACAATAGAACACGTGCAAATAATGAAGCATGTACACATATATGCACACACACACACACACACACACACACAGATAATGAAGTACACCCACTTTCTCACATTTCTTCAATGAATATATATTTACATACTTATGAAAACCTTATATACACTACACACTGACCTATGTCTAACATCTTTAAAACTACTGTAATCAACCACAACATCACAACGACTACCACCACCACCACCACCACCACCACCACCACTTCTTTCTATATATATATATATATATATGTAATTAAAGTAATTAAATGGCTAATTTTAGATTTCATCAAGGAGTTACATTTTTAGTTTACATTGTGATTAAAATGGCAGTGGTGATTACTGGTGTGATATGGCTGGTTGTGTTAGTGGTGTGTTAATTTCAGTGATAGTGGTGGGGTGGGTGGGTGGAATGTTAGTAATATTTATTAGATATTTATCCATATGTGCCCATAAGTGGTTGTTACTATTCTTTCCTTTGCTGACATTGTTGAGCAGTACATTACTGTCCATCACCCCAACCACACACAAGTCAACTCTTCTCTGAGCTGTGGCTCACGGCCAATCCTTCAAATGCTAGATAAGAATCTAAGGGCCCAGTACCTCTGGATACAATCCAATCACAATTCTCAAAGATTTGAGACTACTGTACACACACACACACACACACACACACACACACACTTGTTCATTGTGTGATATGTCTGTTGTTGAGCTTCAACTCAGTCATGATCCAGCTGTTCTCTAAGCAAAGACATTCTAACCATACCCATTATGTTACAGACATAATCCATGTGGGTGGAGTCGCAATGGCCCAGTGGTTAGGGCAGCAGACTCGCGGTCATAGGATCACGGTTTCGATTCCCAGACCGGGTGTTGTGAGTGTTTACTGAGCGAAAACACCTAAAGCTCCACAAGGTTCCGGCAGGGGATGGTGGCAAACCCTGCTGTACTCTTACACCACAACTTCCTCTCACTCTTACTTCCTGTTTCTGTTGTGCCTGTAATTCAAAGAGTCAGCCTTGTCACACTGTGTCACGCTGAATATCCCCGAGAACTACGTTAAGGGTACACATGTCTGTGGAGTGCATGTTAATTTCACGAGCAGGCTGTTCTGTTGATCGGATCAACTGGAACCCTCGACGTCCTAAGCGATGGAGTGCCAACAAAATCCATGTGGAACTACATATCCAAATGCATCCTTCCATTTTTAACATTGTGTGATTTTAGGTAGATTTGGCAACTCTTTCTAACAGGCCAAATGACTACATAGAGGCTCTATTGTTGGATTATACAGTCTGTTAGTTGGATGTTTCTATTTCAAATCAATGTTTACTGAGTTCAAATTCCACTGAGATTTTGGCCCTTTATGTTTCCCAGTCTGGTAAAATAATGCACTTGTCATATACTAAAGTTAAGATAATGGATTATACTCCTACCTAATCATAATAGACTGTTAGCTTATCCATGTTCAGTTACCTGTCATGTTCTGCCAACAGTGCAATGTTGAATGTTTACATGTATTGTTTACTTAGCAGGATCTTTGTCTCATCCCTTTTCATTTTAGTTTTCGCAGCAAGACTTGTCTCATCAATAACCCATCCAATTTACACAACTATGTATATTTCTCTATGTGTGTGTGTGTACCTCTGTCACAAGTACTGTCACTAAAATAGGCTGAATGTTTGATTAGCTGTGCCAAATCGTCTGCATCCAAGCAGCTGTACCAAACTGTCTCATTCCAATATATACAAGGCTCGGGAGTGGCTGTGTGGTAAGTAGCTTGCTTACCAACCACATGGTTCTGGGTTCAGTCCCACTGCGTGACACCTTGGGCAAGTGTCTTCTACTATAGCCTCGGGCCGACCAAAGCCTTGTGAGTGGATTTGGTAGGTGGAAACTGAAAGAAGCCCGTCGTATATATATGTATGTATATATATATATATATATGTGTGTGTGTGTGTGTGTGTGTGTGTGTGTGTGAGGGAGAGAGAGAGAGAGAGAGAGAGAGAGATGTCTAACCCATGCTAGCATGGAAAACTGACGTTAAATGATGTATGTATATATGTAATTCTGAGTATTCTTATCACTCCTCTCACCATCACAGATCCCTCTAATCTCTATCATTCTTGTTTGTCACTCTCTAACGATGCAGACAAATGAGCAGTGGCGTTATGAGGTCTTTTTAGTCAGTCACCATGAGGACATGGCTACCTTAGTAATGCTAGTCTATTTGTCTATATCTGTCTTTTTCTATCTATCTATGTATATCAATCTGTCTTTTTCTATCATCTATTTATCTATCTTTATCTCTGTTTTCCCATCTGTGTGTGTGTCTGTATGTATCTCTGTGTTTGTCCATGTCTCTCTCTCTCTCTCTCTCTCTCTCTCTCTCTATCCGTGTCTATGTATTTGTCTGTCTATCCAACTAACTATTTGCCTTTCTGTTTCTTCCTTGTTCAATAGTCTGTCAGCTGGTGTGTTTAAAGTATTTTAATTACATTGTTACTTTCCCTCTCCAACCCCTGCTGACTAACAGATGGATTAGTCATGTTGACATCAGATCACCATAGCAGCCACTACTCCTCAGCCTCTTCCACTTCCATCCTGCAGTGTAGGTGTTTGGAATTTTTTTTTCTCTAGAATTGATTATTTTACTGTTTTCTCCCTTCCTTTTATTCAATAAATTTTTGATAGTTGCAATTCTAAGTAGAGGGTGGTTTAGTCACAGAGGTTGAAGGAGATAGGGGGTAAAAGAAATAGAGGTGGAATGGTAGTTTGTATGTGTGTATGTGTGACTTAGTTTATTCTGAATCATTACAATTTTCTTTCTGTACTTTATCTTCTGATGTGTACTTTTTGTAGCCAGGTGTATATGTACACTGCTGTTGTTTCTGCAGGATTCTCTCTCTTCCCCCTCCCCCTCTCTCTCTCCACACACACACACACATACACACACACACTGTTTGTTGTTCTTTAACCTCATATATGTTCTGATTGAGCACACTCATGATCATAATCAATTATCCCCTTTTTTTCCCCATGGCTGTGGTCTTGGGTTCAATGCCATTGTGTGGAACCTTGGGCAAGTGTCTTCTGTAATCCTGGGCCAACCAAAGCCGTGTGAGTGAATTTGGTAGCTGGAGGTTTACATTTCTGGATTACTATTCCTAGCAGTACTCTGTTAAATCCTTCCTTGAGTAAGATCTTGCTATCATTGCTTTGATTACTTGCAAAACAGATTAGTTGTTTACTGTTGGCAAGGGGTCACCTATCTTATTCCACTGATTATGCAAATGTCTAAATTTACAGAACAATTTAACCCATGAGCTGTCAATTGTGGTCTTTCTGTTTACTGATTTTATACTCAACACACTACTTACAAGTGTGTATCAATGTGAGATGGCTTCATACAAAGGAGAGGAAGAATTGCTAAAGGATGTGCCTACTTGATGCTGGGCGTGGAACTTTCAGTTACACAACTTTCCACACTCTTGTGAATTTCCTGTTAAATGTACTCCCATCCCTTCTTCAAATACCTTGTTTCTCATATGGTCAATTCTGGGTGTGTGCCTGATGGGTAGAATTCTCTTTCTCAAAATTTCTTTGAGTCTCCTCACTTTTTCTCTCATCTTCTTCCTCTTCCTTTCCATATTATTTCTGCCCAATTCTTTGTCTAATTTAATTCCTACTACTATAGCACTACCATATCTACAAACCTCTCTGTAGACTATATCAGCAATTTCTGTGGGGGTTGGGAGTTGATGTAATCAACCCCAAGTGTTCAACTGGTACATGTGTTATCAACCCTAGCAGCATTTGAACTCGGAACATAAAGTTGGAAGATCTGCCACTAAGCATTTTTTTTCCAGTGCAGTAATGATTTTGTCAGTTTGCTGCTTTGACTTATCAATAATATTACAATATTATAATATTTAATAACAATAATTTCTCACGAGTAGATCATATCAATAACAGTACTCGACAGTACTTATATGTTCTTGTAAGGATGAAATGCAAAGTTGATTCTGTTGGGATTTGAACTCAGAATATAGGGATGTGCCTCATTACCACAAACTATTTCTTTATCATTACTCGACTAATTCTGCCATCTATTGCCTGACTTGATTATAATGATAAATATGAAAAATATATAGTCCTTGTATATTTGTGAAGACAAATTCAAGTCAGAAAAAAGCAACAGGTCAACCAAGAGAACATGAACTGTATATCTGTCATTTAACCTTCTTGTGACACCCGGGGCCCATGTGACACATTGGCTCGATGAAACAAACATTTATCAGGGATCGTCTTTCAGTAGATATAATATAAAATTATATAATATATATAGTTTTACATACTAATAAAGTAGTTTTTGGCACTTTATCCTTTTTTTTTTTTCTACATGCATCCATCAATTACAATTTCAACCAACCAAAAACACTGTGTCTCAAAAGGATTAAAAAGTGATGTGTATTTAAAGTGTCATCACTGAATTTGTTAGTACTTACTGTCTTAAATTGGGTATTTTATATCTAATACCTGCTACATTAAAATCTTAGTAAAATCCTTTGTTTCCTGTTGGAACACTAAACTTCAAAGATCCATCAATGATCAAGATGTTTCCAGTTTCATCTCTAAGATGTAGTTATAGTAGTAGGTATTGTTACTACCAGTGGTGCCAGTGAATAACACAGCAATAGAATTCTTGAGGTGAGGGATTTCAATGAATGTGTCTGAGTTTCTGGCTATTTATTGCTGCTGCTCCTAAACCTTGGGTGAAATATCTGCTGAGTAGAGTAGATATAAGATTACCTCTTCAGCCAATCCATTGAGCTCTAGGTGGCCACTTGCATCATATTTAGTGTTTTCTCAGACTCACCAACTCCACCAAGACAACCAATTCTAACTTGTTACCCATATACAAACTTTCCTAGTTGACTGCTGTCAAATTTTTGTAGTTTCCTATGTATTTCTATAAACATTAATGGTAAATATTTGCACTTATAGAATCCTTCCTGTTTGGAACAAAATTAAAGGAACTGAAAAGTGAAATCCAAACAGAAAAGATCTTATTTTAGGAAGGGCATCCAGCTGTAGAAACTCTGCCAAATCAGACTGGAGCCTGGTGTTGCCATCCGGTTTCACCAGTCCTCAGTCAAATCGTCCAACCCATGCTAGCATGGAAAGCGGACGTTAAACGATGATGATGATGATGATAAGAATATATCTGATCAAGCAGTGCAGACACAATGTACTCAGTTGTTCTGCTGCTACAAATAGAAGCCAAATCTCCTCCATATCACATCTACTCTCTTAAATTAGGAAAGTTTTTAAGTCATCCCTGTCACGGTGGAAAGCAATCCAGACCTTAAACAACTGCTTAATATGTTGAGAGTGACAAAAGAATAAGAAAGAAAAATTGAACTAGATGATGCTCTAATAACCATAAACCTGTTAAGAGTTAAAAGAATTAAGATCATCTTTGTCTGGGAAAACAAGAAGGATCAGTTTTGTATAATATAAAAACAACTCTTATAGAAACACAATAATGAAAGGATGAGATTTAACAAAAAGATGAGTCATTTGAATAATAATCTTTAGAAGAGGTACATGGGATGGAAGTTCAGCAGAACAATGAGTGTATATATAGAACAAAAATAAAGAAACATTGTCTTGGTGATGAAGAAGCAGTTGCCAAAACTGAACAAATAATTTTAGAAGAGACAACCAGCAGGGATTGCAACCCAAACGTGACCACTGGATTCCAAACAAGAACAGGTAAGATGAAGACATTGAGAGAAGATAATGATGGACTCAATATAAAGAACTAGCCTTCATAATAGTTGATTTAGCAATAAATCTAATATAATCATTCTAAGTAAAGTCTTTAGGAAAAGTTAGACCAAAAGGTCAAAGACCAGAAGACGCAGATAAATAATACCAGATGTAGAAATAGGAATAACCCCAGAATTTCTGTAACATTTAATGGGGAAAAGATTATCACTGCAAAGAAAACCAATGAAATAAGATCAAAAGATAGGTATAAAGATATAAGTTGAGTGTATGATGGACAGGAAACTGCTCCATGTTTAGTGTAGTAGTTAGGAGTCTTATGACTGACTTTAAGTAACCAGTTGGCATTAGACTAGCTCTGTTTTCCAAGAGGATGCAGAGTTTGCTTGGTTATCCTTGGCCTGTACTCCTCCCCCCAATATCCCCGCAATTAATTATATCTCCCACTCTCCTCCTTATTTGACACTGGGTTAAATGTTATAAAGAAATCTGTTTGTGTCTTTCATCCCAGTTTCCCTCTCCTCCTCCTTTACCACCACCACCACCACCACCATCAAGTGCTGCTTTACAAACTACCAAAGTTTTTGAAAAATGATGTGTATTAAGGATGTAGAGTTCTGGCATACCAGTAGTCTTCAAGTGTATGTGGTGCAGGTAGGCGGAGGTGTGGTGTTGGTGTATAAGTGATACTAGTGTTTGTAATTAATTAACTGTGTTTGTCAAGTACTGCACAGGCTACTAATGGACAAACTAAACAACTAAACAAAAAGGTTAACTTTGGTGTCAGAGACCTGTTAAGGAGACATGGTAGAGTTAGTATGTGTATATATACAAACATACATTTACACATACACACACATAATTACATGTGACATAAAGGGAGGGGAATCTATTAAGATGTTGCCTGCTGGGTTGGGATTAAAATATCTACTAATTGGCATCTGTACAACAGGGTCATGCTGAGGCAGAGAGGGTCTGTTGAAAACTGGCACTACTTTTAGTTTTGTTAGTATGGTTGTGATGATTGTGTAATCTGTGTTTACACTTGCATGCACAGGAAGTACTTTGTGTGTGCATGTGTTTTGGGCACACACGGTATACTGTGTGTGTGTGTGTGTGTGTGTGTGTGTGCTTGAGTGGCATGTGTGCCAATATGTATATGCCTGATATGTACTGTTTGTGTGGAGAGAGTACTATTACAGTGTATGTGTATCTGTGCATGCCATGTACGCTGTGTGTAAAGGGGTTGTATTGTTGCAGTGTATGTGAGTCTGTACACGAGGTAGTGTGTGTGTGGGTGTTTCTCTGGAGTGGTATTTGTGTTAGATACCTTCATTCTATGTACGATGAACCCGTCTACTTATTGATGAGGTA